>NC_056727.1:1001228-1301228 GCF_019279795.1 Protopterus annectens | reverse complement strand
GTTTGAGTAGTTGTGAGAATTTGAGCCATTGCAGTTTTTTAGGGCATTGAGTGATGGGTCTTGTATGGGAGACTGCAGACAAATCTGGCTATTTGGTTGTAAGTTTGTTCAAGTTTGGTTAAGAGATTTGTTTGGATGTATGTGAATATAGGGGAGGCACAGAGTAAGCAGGAGGAGGAGATATGTTTGAGCAAGAGTGGTCTTGGCAGTGCTAGATGCTTGTGTCTAAATAGTAAACCCAATTTTTGATTGCTTTTTTTTTAATGGGCTGTAGGATGTGATGGTCAAATTTCAGTTCATCGTCAATTGTGATAACTAGGAGTTTAGTAGAGGAGTCTACATGAATAGAGGCATTGTCCAGAGAAGTGATATAGAAAGAGGTTTTAAGATGGGATGCTGATTTTGGAAGGAAAAGAAGGAGCTTGGTTTTCTTTGTGTTCAGGATAAGTTGGTTGTCAGTTAGCCAGTGTTCTATGATTTTAAAGCAAGTCTAAGTGAGAGAGTGGAGGTCAGTGGGGTTGTCAGAGAGGGTGATGAGGGTAGAGTCATCAGCGTATTGAATTAGTGATGAAGAGGTACAGGCAGAGCATAAATTCTTAGTGAAAATATTAAAGAGTAGGGGACCCAGGATGGATCACTGGGGGACACCGGTTTGGATAGGTAAGAAAGGTGAGTAGGAGGTTTGCCATCTAATAATCATATTAAATAGGCAAATTGGCACCCAAACAAACACCAAGAAACAAATCCAAGATACCAAGGAGTCAAAACCAGCCAGCAGAGTCCATAAACCAATTTTAATAAAAAATAAAACACATGAACGTAGCCACATAAAACATAGTGCTATGCTTTATGTGGCTGTGTTCATGTGTTTTATGTTTTATTTTTTATTAAAACTGGTTTATGGACTCTGCTGGCAGGTTTGTCATCTAACAGATTGTTGTTGGTTTTTGAGATAGCTAGAAAACCAGAGGATAGTGGGGGTAAAGAGGTTAAGTTTAGATAGTTCAGAGAGGAGTTCAGGGTGAGAGATGGTGTTGAAGGCTTTTGAGAGGTTGAGGAAAACACACAATACTAGTTTATTATTGTTCCTTGCTTTAGTCATGGTCTGGGTAAATGATAGAAGGGATGTGGATGTGCTATGATAGGGTCTAAAACCATGCTCAGAGGGGGTAAGGAGGTTTTCATGAAGTAAGTAGTTTAGAAGTTGCCTACAAATGCATTTATCAAGAATTTTTGAGAGCGGGGAAAGGATGGCTATAGGTTCGTAACTGGTAGGTTTGGTGGAGTTACCTTCCTTGTGAAGCGGAATAGTATATTAGGATTTTCAGATATTAGGGACTGAAGATTCTTTGATGGAACTCAATAAGAATTGAGATGGGATAAGCTATAGAGTTAGCAGCAACTATAAGAAATTGAGGGGGTAGGTTGTCAAATGAGGGTGAGCATGGTTTTAGCTTCAGCAGAAGGGATTTAATGTAGCTAGTGGGAAAAGGTTTTAGAGAGAAAGTGTATTGGGTGTGGGTAGTTGAGGAGGTTGTTTTTATGGTGTTATCTGGCAGGGTTAGTTTTCTGATGCACTCTATAAAGTAGTTGTTTAGAAGGGTTGTGGTTTCAAGATGAGTATTGTTAGGGAAAGGGTTGAAGTTCTGGGATTTCCAGGATGGAGTATACTATTTATAGTCTGACAGAATTTTTTGGGTTAGAAAACTGGGTGGATTGGTCTTCCTGGTAGAATTTATTTTTGTCCTTAAAAATTAGTTTTTTTGTAACATTTCTGAGTTCTTTACATTTAAGGAGGAATGAAGGAGATTTTGACTTGGACTATAGTTTCCAGGTGTAGTCTCTAGGTTTCACGTAGAAAAAATATTTATTCCATAATTCGTGTCTTTGCCTTCAATTAGCTTTCCTTAGCATGTTCTGCATCAAAAATGATTTTGTCCCTCCAGGAAAGAATATTCTGAAAATAGCTGGGTATAGCAGTTTGTATCTCATGCCTGCATCTTGACATTCCAAGATTAGTGGAATAAATGTATTCCTCTTCTGCCTGGTGTACAGTGAGTAATCATTTTCCACAAAAACTCTACTGTCTCCCACTTTTCGTACTTTGTCATTTTACCACAATTTTGTCAGAATCCACTCCTTCTGCTGGTAGAATTGCATCTTTACTATTAAAGGTCTAGGTTGCTTTCTCATGGCTAGTTTTGGAGCATACACACAATGTGCCCTTTCAGTTAACAACTCCTGCTGTGGAATACCAGTCCAGTTGTTTATTTGTCCTTTCATAAAATGAATGCAGTCTGTTTCTTCTAGCTTCTCTGGTACAGCAGAAAATCTCAGGTTTCCCTACATGCTCTGTTCTCTAATTCTATTATTTCTTTGAAACATCTCTTCTTAAGCAGTTTCATATTCAGCCAGCCTTTTGTTAATTTCCTCTGATTTTTGCAGTTTGATCACTTCATCTGAATATTTGTTTAAAGCTTCTTAAATTTTTCCAGCCTTTTGTTATTTGAATTGATATACACCATCAGTGTTCCATTTATTTTAATCAGCTCTGAGTACATTTGACTTAGTTTTTCCACTAGATTACTGGAAGTCATGTTTTACACCAAAGCTGAAGCTTACACTGTTTTTTTTGTTAAACAGCTGCAGAATTTTTCACAGTCAGTGTTTTATCCTTATCTTTTGTTGTTGATTTTCTTTCAGGTTCCCTGAATTTCTTTTTTGCTGGCATCGAGAAAGTGCACTTACTAGCCAGTTACTGAAATTTACCCAAAAATATGAGTTTACTGTCTCTCTCTCTTCTGAGTTTCTGTTTTCACACTGGGAGAGCTGAAATTAAGCTGTTACTCAATCTGCAGCCATCTTTGAAGTCCCCATTTAGATATTTGTTGAATATGTTTGAGATGTGATGTATTAAACTCCCCTTGTCTTTTGTGAACAGGTTCTGAAAATTGCCCTTGACTACTTCCAATTAATGTTACCTGGGCCAAGGGAAGTAACCACAATGATCTTTATGAAATCCTTCTGAATCTTTAGAAATACCTTGGATATCAGTTGAAAGGGTCGCAAGGCATAAACAAAGATTCTCGACCATGGGAAAGAAAATATTCTGTTTTCCATACTTGTATTTAAGGAATCTAGATGCAAAATGTGTTCAGTTGTCTGTGTAGAAAGGAGGAAAACAGATCTGCTTCAGGTATTCCCCACAGCTGGATCATTCCTGGAAGACATCCTCATTCAATTTCCATTCATGAGGGTCTACCTTGGTCCTTTAGCTTGTCTGCCACTATATTTTGCTCTAATGGGATGTAAGATAAGACAGTTGAGGATTAAGGATTGCTGAAGAGCTACCTCACAAGTCATCATAGCCAGCCTGTGCAGGGAGTATGACCTGGTGCCCTCCTGCTTGTTCATCTTCCATATCACTGTGATTTAATCTGTAATCACCTGAAGAGGACATGTGGATCAGAGACGATGAAAAGATTTTAAGGCATGGATCACAGCCAACATCACTGTGACATTTAAGTGCTTTGTTCTTCAGACAGACCAAAGTACATGCATGTGCTTTGATCTGTCTGTCCAAGCAGTTCTACAGGCCATGCACCTTTACTCCCATAGAAAGTGCCACCAAGCAAAATCTCAGCTATCTATGCTTACAGACTGGATGAGGAGAAAAGGAGAGATCTGTATTTGCTTCCATCTGTAGTTTCCAGCATGAAATTCCAGGGGATGCAAATGTTAGGTCCATGTGTTTTTTTAGAAACAATTGAATCTTCTCATGTGTAACCCAGTGACAGGAATCACAAGAATCATAGAAGACAGGAACCATAGGATCCTGAGAAAATGGCTCTTCCAGAAGTTTTCTATACTTGCAACTATATTTATGTTTTTTTTCCACATTTCTTGCCTTCTCATCTGGTCCTTCACCTTATATTCTTTCTTTTGTTTTTTAGCACATTCAGTTGCTGCCTGATTTTATCCACTTCTGGTTTGATTTCCATTCCTGCTTGATGTCGATATACTTCTGCTAAATTAAGCAGAGATGTCATCTTAGATTTATTCTTCTCATGTTTCATAACTTTCACTACATTTGGATCTTGTGAGGTCAATAAATATGTGTGAAGTTCCATGACTGTAGAGCTATACATGTAATCAATTTCAAGGAGGCCCATACCTCCTTCAGAACGGGGAATATATAATCTTGGTATACACTGATTTTTATAAATCATTTGGTGAGCATGAAGCATCCTTCTTGTTATAATATCCAATCTATCCAACACTTTTTGGGGTCAATCAATTACTCCAAAACTATAAGTTAGGACAGGAAGAGCAAATTGATTTATGGCTTGGATCTTGTTCCTAGATGTCAATGCTGTTTTCAGGATCAATTTAAGTCTTCTGAAGTATTTCCTTACTAAGCTTTATTCGCATTTGTTCATGTTTTATTGCTGATCCTTCATCAATTCCCAAGTATGTATACAATCTCTCTTGCTCAAGCTCTTTTATATCACATTCTTGTCCCAAACTGATATTTTCCTGGTGCTGCAGTCTTCCTTTCTTAAAGTTTGCTTTTGCACATTTATCAAACTGAATAACATTCCAATATCATCTGAAAAAGTTTTGACAACCTGCAGCTGTGTTTTCAGTTCCTCATCTGATGAGCGATACAGTTTTAAATCATCAACAAAGAGAAGATGAGAAGTCACAAGACTTTGTTGTTTTCTAGAAGCCAAATTGTAGCCATGACCTAAGCTGTTAAGTAAACAGCTTAACAGATTAATGGCAAGGCAAAATAGCAACAGTGACAGGGTGTCACCCTGGAATATACCCTTTGGATTTTTATCCCTGGGATAATAATTTGTCCTTTATCATGGCTTAATTGCAAAATGGTCTGCCACTGTTTCATGGTTACTGTAATGTAATCAATCAGTGTAGGATGTACCTTATACATTTTTAAGCATTCTTTTATCCATGAATGTGGGATACTATCAAATGCTTTTTTATAATCAATCCATGCCATACTTAGATTCTTCCTTTTCTTACAATTCTCCACTATAACTTTATTTAACAACAAATGATCCTTTGTTCCATATGACTTTCTTTTATTGCCCTTTTGTTCTACTGCCATAATTGAGTTTTCTTCTAAATGACTATAAACTCTGTCGGCATCAATCCCCATGTATAGTTTATACATCGTCGGAAGCCATGTTATTGGTCTATAATTTTTAGGGTAGCTTGTAGGTTTTCTCTTAAGTAAGAGCATTGTTTTTCCTGTTGTTAACCAGTGCAGTGTCTGTTCGGTGTGTGCATATAAATAGTTCTTACTCATGGCTAGATCCTCGTGTAAAGAAGTTAATACTTTAAATCAAAAGTTAGGTACTGCATCTGGGCCTGGGGTTTTACAATTAGAGGCTTTTCTTAACTTTGTTTCAATCACTCTGGCTGTTATTTCATCCCATTTCATATCCTGTACCTTTAAACTTCTTATTCTTTCTTTTACTTCTTCTATCCATTTAGCATCTTTGTTATGTTCCACAAGATCTTCATAGATACTTCTCCAAAATGTATCTACTTCCTCTTTTTTTGGCAGTCTATCAACTCCTTTTACCTTATTTCCCAATTCTCTATGAAACTTTTTTGGGTCATCAGTAAATTGCTTATGTTGCACTTTTCCCTTATATTTATCTTCGTATCTTCTGAGTCTTTCTGCTTGTTTTGAAATTTTTAGTTTATTATCTCTAATAGTGCATAATAGATCCTGGTCTGTTCTAATACCGCGTATTGCTTTTTATCATATCTATCTTTCTTAATATTTTTGTTGATCTGTTCCCTCTTCTATAATCTTCTAACAATGACACTTCTTGTCTTAGCTACTTTATAGTTTTCTCTATTTGATATTTCCATGATGGTATTCACTTTCACCCCCCCTTTCCCCTCCCTACTCCATGTTCCTGTGAATTTTATCAGTTATTAATTTAGCAGCACAGTAATATATTTTGTTTAACCCAGCCACTGGGGATACACAAGCCAGTGCATTTATTTGTGCCGGTCCCAAGCCTGGATAAATGGGGAGGGTTGCATCAGGAAGGGCATCCGGTGTAAAATTTTGCCAAATCATACATGCAGACAAAAGTACACATATACATAACGGATTGGTCGAGGCCCGGGTTAACAATGACTGCCACCAGTACTGTTGGCCAACAGGATGCTGGCGGAAATTGGGCTACTGTTGGCCAAAGGAGGAGAAGAGCTGGAAGGCATGGCCGAAGGCAGGTAAAGGCTAGGACTGTGATAGTGAGGGTCGGAACTTTGAATGTTGGCAGTTTGACTGGTATAGGGAGAGAGCTAGCTGATATGATGGACCAAAGGAAGGTTGGTATATTGTGTATGCAAGAGACCAGATGGAAGGGGAGCAAGGCTAGGTGTATTGGAGGTGGGTTCAAATTGTTTTATCATAGTGTGGATGGGAGGAGAAATGGCGTAGGCATTATCCTGAAGGAACAGTATGCTAATTGTGTTTTGGAGGTGAAAAGAGTGTCACATAGAGTGATGTTTATGAAGCTGGAAATTGATGGTGTAATGATGAACGTTGTTAGTGCATATGCTCCACAAGTTGGGTGTGCAATGGATGAGAAAGAAAAATTTCAGAGTGAGTTGGATAAAGTGGTGATGACTGTACCCAAGGGTGAGAGACTGGTGATTGGAGCAGATTTCAATGGGCATGTTGGTGAAGGGAACAGAGGGGATGAGGAAGTGATGGGTAGGTATGGTGTTAAGCAAAGGAATGCAGAAGGTCAGATGGTAGTGGATTTTGCGAAAAGGATGGACATGGCTGTGTTGAATATGTATTTTAACAAGAGGGAGGAGCATAGGGTGACATACAAGAGTGGAGGAAGATGCACACAGGTGGATTATATCTTATGTAGATGAGCCAGTCTGAAGGAGATTGGAGATTGTAAAGTGGTGGCAGGGGAAAGTGTAGTTAGGCAGCATAGGATGACATTGGTGATCAAGAAGAGGAGGATGAGTGTGAGGGCAGCACCAAGGATCAAATGGTGAAAATTGAAAAATGGTAATTGTGAGGTGATGTTCAGGGAAGAGTTAAGACAGGCACTGGGTGGCAATGAAGAGTTACCGACTAGCTGGGTAACTACAGCAGAGCTAGTAAGCGTGATGGCTAGAAAGGTGCTTGGTGTGACATCTGGTGGTGGAATGAAGAAGTACAGGAGAGTATACAGAGAAAGAGGTTGGAGAAGAAGAAGTGGGATTGTCAGGGAGATGAAGAAAGTAGACGAGAGTATAAGGAGATGAGGTGCATGGCAAAGAGAGAGGTGGCAAAGGCTAAGTATAAGGCGTAGGATGAGTTGTATAAAAGGTTGGACACTAAGGAGGGAGAAAAGGACCTGTACCAATTGGCTAGACAGAGGGACCGAGCTAGTAAAGATGTGCAGCAGGAAAGGGTGATAAAGGATAATGAGGGAAACGTACTCACAAGCGAGGAGAGTGTGTTGAGCAGGTGGAAAGAGTACTTTGAGGGGCTGATGAATGAAGAGAATGAGAGGGAGAGAAGGTTGGATGATGTGCGGATAGTGAATCATGAAGTGCAGTGGATTAGCAAGGTGGAAGTAAGGATAGCTATGAAGAGGAAGAAGAACGGAAAGGCTGTTGGTCCAGATGATATACCTGTGGAAGCATGGAGGTGTTTAGGTGAAATGGCAGTGGTGTTTTAACTAGATTGTTTAATGAAATCTTGGAAAGTGAGAGGATGCCTGAGGGATGGAGAAAAAGTGTTTTGGTACTGATTTTTAAGAATAAGGGTGATGGGCAGAGCTGTAGTAACTACAGAGGGATTAAATTGATCAGTCACAGTATGAAGTTATGGGAAAGAGTAGGGGAAGCTAGGTTAAGAAGGGAGGTGATGATTAGTGATCAGCAGTATGGTTTCATGCCAGAAAAGAGCACTACAGATGCGATGTTTGATCTGAGAGTGTTGATGGAGAAGTACAGAGAATGTCAGAAGGAAGTTGCATTGTGTCCTTGTGAATTTAGAGAAAGCATATGACAGGGTGCCTAGAGAGGAGTTGTAGTATTGTATGAGGAAGTTGGGGGTGTCAGAAAAGTATGTAAGAGTGGTAGAGGATATGTACGAGGGTAGTGTGACAGCGGTGAGGTCTGCGGTGGGAGTGATGGATGTGTTTAAGGTGGAGGTGGGATTACATCAAGGTTCAGCTCTGAACCCTTTCTTATTTGTAATGGTGATGGACAGGTTGACAGATGAGATCAGACAGGAGTCCCCGTGGACTGTGATGTTTGCAGATGACATTGTGATCTGGTAGTGAGAGTAGGGAACAGGTGGAGGAGACCCTAGAGAGGTGGAGATATGCTCTAGAGAGAAGAGGAATGAAGGTCAGCAGGTCTAAGACAGAATATATGTGTGTGAATGAGAGGGAGGATAGAGGAATGGTGAGGATGCAGGGAGTAGAGGTGACAAAGGTGGATGAGTTTAAATACTTGGGATCAACAGTTCAGAGTAATGGTGAGTGTGGAAGAGAGGTGAAGAAGAGAGTACAGGCAGGATGGTGTGGGTGGAGAAGAGTGTCAGGAGTGATTTGTGACAGACAAGTACCAGTAAGAGTGAAAGAGAAGGTCTACAAGAGGATAGTGAGACCATCTATGTTATATGAGTTGGAGAGAGTGGCACTGACAAAATGGCAGGAGTCAGAGCTTGATGTGGCAGAGGTGAAGATGTTAAGATTTGCACTGGGTGTGACGAGGATGGACAGGATTAGGAATAAGTATATTAGAGGGTCAGCCCAGGTTGAAAGGTTTGGAGACAAAGCCAGAGAGGCAAGATTACATTGGTTTGGACATGTGCTGAGGAGGGATGTAGAGTATATTGGGAAAAAGATGCTAAGGATGAAGCTGCCAGGTAACAGGAAAAGAGGAAGGCCTAAAATAAGGTTTACAGATGTGGTGACAGAGGACATGCAGGTGGTTAGTGTGACAGAGCAGGATGCAGAGGACAGGAAGAAATGGAAACAGTTGATCTGCTGTGGCGACCCCTGATGGCAGCAGCCGAAAGAAAAAGAAAAAAGAAGTAATATATTTTGTTTACTTCTGTTATATCACATGGATCTCTATGGACATTCCTAATTACTGTGTTCATTTATTTTATCAAGCTTCTGGCTTTTGGGGTTTTATTAACCTTCTGAAGTCTATTTCTGTCATTGATCTTGATATATCTGTCTTTGTCTATTAAATCAAGCAACTCTTCTCTTTACTCCTCTTCTTCCATACCGAGAGCACATCCCTTGTTTTCCATTTCCTGCAGGCATTCTATAGAAAGTTCTATAACATCTTCTTTTGGTACATTCTCTTCAATTTCGTCCTGTGTCATCTGTTGTTCTGTCATATGGGAACTCACAGGTCTATCACTCTTTAACATTGACTGCATCAGAGTTTCCACAGTTTCCTGTTCCTTTCCTTCCTGTCTAGCTTCAAGTGAACTTTTATACTGGTTTCCTGTCGAAGGCTCCAAAATATCTTGATATGGCACCTGACCTGTTGCTTCCTGTTCCACTGGTTTCCCCTTAAGTTGGATATCCAATGTTCTATCCTGTTGTGGTGCTTTCTGCATTTGATTTTCTACACTGAATCCTTCTCTTTGCAGCTGTCCCATTACCTCAATTTCTATTTCTTTGACTTCTCCATTAATAATCTCTTTTTTGTACTTTTCCTCATAGTCTTCTTATTTTTGTATTGTAAAGTTTTCCATATCCGGATTCCATTGCCTATATTTTTCTTCAAATATCTTTGGTGCGGCTCTTTTTGTATTAGTTAGTTTTGCTTTCTCCTTTGCATAAATATTACACCATATTAAATATCTTTTCCTTTCCCCTGTGCATATTTCTTCTTCACATATCTCCTGATCGTCTTGCTTTTCCTTATTCTTGGGACTCACTCCATCATGCTGTGATGTAGTCTGTTTTAGACCTTCTGCATTAAATCCTTCACTTCGCAGGCACTCCATAACTTCAACTTCTATTTCTTTAACTTCTACTTTACTAATCATCTTTTCTGCATTAAATCTTTGTGCTTTTAGTCTTTTTATTGTGAAATTGTCCATATCTGGATGCCTTTGCCTGTATTTTTCTTCGAATATCTTTGAAACTACCTTCTGTATATTAGTTAACTTGGCTTTCTCATTTCCACCATATCAAATCTCTCTATCTTTCCCATCTCCATATTTCTTTTTTATATTTTTCAAATATCTCTAGGTTTTGTTGTTTATATTTTCTCAGTTCCTCAGAGGCATCTTTTTCCAAAGAGATCAAAGTTTCTTGATCTATATACTGTTTTTCAAAACTCTGTTGTATTAATGAAAACTAATTTTTATTTGAAGCTTGTGACAGTTTTTCCTGCAGAAGTATTTTTCTTTCCTCTAATTTCTCTCTTGCTCATTTTGTATATATTGTGTATGGAAATTCTGGGCTTTTTACATAATAGTAAGAGTATATAATTTCTTTCTTATCCTTAAAAGTCCAGTCTGTCGTCTTTATGGCTCTTCTTTGGCCAATCAATTTTTGTTGTTTTTGTGGACTACTACTTCCTTCTACAACAGGGGGGCCATCCTCCCCCTGAGCCTGGCCTGGCCCCATTGTAGGATTGTTTCCATATTTTGAGGATTCTACACTGTCATTTTTTCCAGTCCTGGCACCAGTGCGCCTACCATGATTGGTCACTATTTTATCCTGGGTCTTGTGCACCCAGCTATCTTTTTTTATTTTTGATTTACTTCTGTCCATGATATATGCTATATAAATACAGTCTATATATCAGTGTCGCCTTGGTGAGATTTTGTGAAAAACAGGGTCCACCTCGTGAAGGTACTCACCAAGACTTGAGGATGAATTCAATTTCAGCACTACTACGCTCCTTTGCTTGCTGACTTTTCATCTGTCCATCAGGACCCTATTTCATCTCTCCATTATGACCCCTTTCATCTCTCCATCAGGACCCCTTTCATCTCTCCATCAGGACCCCTTTCATCTCTCTATCAGGACTCCTGGTAAGGATAGCCCTATGTCCAGCCAGTATACCAAAGTCTTTAATTCTTATCAAAGTTGTACATCAAACATATGTTCCCAGGGTCAGCATAGGGCATAAAGGTGATTTAAGGATGCTCCAAATTCAGAACTGAAGTCCTCCAGGAAAACTAGAGCTATCCCAGGAAAAAGGAAAACATGCACCCCCCCCCCACCAAAAAAATGGTGATGTCTAAGGAAAAGGGCCTCAGCCAGGCAGATGATCCTAGAAGAAATAAGAGGCAGGAGGGAGGGACTGAATACTACAACAGTGAAGGGAAGGACATCTACTGTAATGATATGACTTTACACAACCGTACTATGTCCTTCCATATCACTGTTGCAGTATTCATAACCTATGGAAGATTACAAAAACTAGTATAAGCAAAGGGAGGAGGAAGGCAAAGAGGAACCCTCCACAATCCCATGAAGAACAGCTTTGGCAAAACCCACTCTGGCTCTGAAAATGATATTCAGCTTGTAATGTTTGGTGAATATGCGCACAGAAGATCAAGTGGCAGCTTCAAGGATGGAACTGGTGTCCAAACTCTTGAAGAAAGCACCAGAGGAGTCCACATTGCCCTGATAGAGTGGACCCAAATAGAGGTAGAAATCTGCTTGCCATAAAAAGAATAACAAAAAAGGCTTTCAAAATCCAGGAGGCGATAGCGTGCTTAGAATTTGCCAAACCCAATAAATGAGAAAAAATGAATAGTTGCTCAGATTTATGTAAAGCATTAGTCTTGTCAATGTAATACCTGAGCTGTCCATGAAGATCCAAGATGTGTAGAACCTTCTCAACAGCAGATGTCAGAGAAGGAAGAAAGGAAGCTGAATAGACTGATTAAGAGACAACTCATAACTCATTGACCACCTTGGACATAAAAGAAGGATTAGTATGCAGAAACACCTTGTCACTATGAAAATCAAAAAAAGAGGGACTATTATCAAGGCTTGAAGTTCAGAAACTCTCTTGGCAAAAGTCAGAACAACAAATAAAACAGCCTTACAGGTGCAATATTACAAAAAAGAAGAAGCAGCAGGTTCAAGGGGAGCTAGGGTAAATTTCTCAAGAACAAAATTAAAGTCCCAAGAAGGAGGATATGCTTTCTTGTTGGCCTGATTTGGAGGACATCTTTCAGGAACTGTTTAACTTCAAAACAAGAAGCCAGTGGAGGGTTCAAAAGCAGACAAGCAGATAGAGATTGCTGACAAGTGAGCTTTGACAGAAGAATATGTTAAGCCAGCATACAGCAGTTCACACAATTAAGAGACAACCAAAGTGACCCCCAGAGAAAAGGGATTGTGGCGAAGATTAAGACACTAAACAAAAAATCTCTTCCATTTGGACGTATATCATTTTCTGATATTGGGTTTCCTGGCCTCCCTCTGAACCATAAGAACATCCTTAGAGAAATAGTGTTGAAAGGGAATAAAAAACCCTATCACCCAAAGTCTCAGTTGAAGAATGAATAGATGAGATTGAAGAAGAAACCCCTTGTCTTGTGTGAGAAGATCCATCTGATGAGATGACTTGTGATGATTGCCCCTGCCCAGATGAAAAAGGAGAGGGGACCAGTACTGTCTGGGCCAAGAGGGAGTCACCAACAAGATTTTCACAGTCTTGTTTGGTCTTGTGCAGGACCTTGGGAAGAAGTGGAAGAGGGGGGAGCATTAAGGAACATTCTCTTCCACAAAAAAAGATATGGCATCCATCATCCAAGCTAGAAGATATTGTGTTCTGGAACAGAAGGTGGGAAGCTCTCTGTACATTAGGGAGGCAAAGAGAGCCACTTGAGGGATACCCCACCAATGAACTATGTCCTGAAAAAAATTATGCACTTACCATAATGTCCCATCTATGTTGTCCATGTTCATTCTTCCTGAAATACTGGGTTTGGATCCAATCCTCAGATCTGATTCAGACCTAGATCATGGTCACCTAAAATCTCTCAAGGTCCTCCCTACCCAAAATGCACCAACCACTAACATATCTTGGATCATGTTTGCTAGAAGACATAAGTTCAGAAATAGTAATATAATATTCCTGACAGAGGAAGCCATTATCTGGAGTTCAACATAAGACATAGTGGTGTCCTTATAAAATCCAATTTTTCTAGATGTCCATAATGACAAAGTATGGGGGTTGGTGGGTGGGTGGAGAGTTGTGGAAAATGGTCAACACAGATGGAACATTATGGTTAGTACATAACTTTTTTATCTGATGTTGTCGATTTTCATTCATTCCTCAACTATTGAGACAGAGTCCCCAGATACCTGAAATCCCGAGTGAACTCTAAGGAAGGATATTTCTGAGCATGGTTGAACTAAAGGCTGCTTTTCCCCTGAAGACCAGATCTAGTTTGTAACAAGTAATAAAAGTTTGAGAATTAGCCCAAATTCCAACTGCAAATATATTCTCCATGG
The DNA here is from genome assembly GCF_019279795.1 of Protopterus annectens. Classification (NCBI taxonomy): domain Eukaryota; kingdom Metazoa; phylum Chordata; order Ceratodontiformes; family Protopteridae; genus Protopterus; species Protopterus annectens. The sequence goes on along the minus strand of NC_056727.1, from coordinate 1,287,717 downwards.
AATGCCCAGATAAAAAAACTGACACGGTTGCTATGGATCTAGCTGAGTGGGCTCTCAAAGGTTTTGTTAATGACAATTGCAATTTGTTTTAGACAAAGGATATACAGTCAGTGAGGCTTATTGCCAAAGTTACCATTGCGAAAGATTTACCTATTTTTGTGGTCTGCAAAGGCGGTAAATAGTTGATCAGATTTTCTAATTTCTTTTGTTCTGTGTAAATAGAAATGTAATTGTCTATGAACAAGTGAAACGTATTCTTCCTTGTTTTCAAATTTTGGAAAGAAGACAGATTAATGGCCTAGTTGATATTGGATTCTGACACCACCTTAGGAAGCAAGCAAGGAAGGAAGGAAGGATTGGTTCGTAAAGTCACCCTATCTCTATGAAAAATCAAGTAGGGCGATTTAGAGGACAGTGCTTGAAGCTCTCAAATTCTTCTGGCTGAGGTAATGGCCACTAGAAAGATAGTTTTCATGTTAGAAGTTTAAGATCACATTTTGCTGCTAGTTTAAACGGGACATGAATTAAGGCCTGCAGCAGTAGATTCAAGTCCCATGGTGAAGTAGGATCTTTATAAGGTGACCTGAGTAAAACAGTGTCTCTTAAGAAGGCCTTACAAATCTTAATTGAGGACAGGAAAGAATTCTCAACTTTGGTATGGAAGTCAGAGATTGCTGTTAACTGAACTTTGATGGCAGAGGACCTAGCTCCTTCACCAAAAACTTTTGCCAAAAACTCTACAACACTTTATAAAGGGGCTGAAAAGAAGTCAATATGTTTTTGATGTGCCCAACAAAAAATCTCTTCCATTTACTTTTGTAAAGTTTCCTCATAGAAGCTTTATGGGAAGATAAAAGTATATAATGGAGAGGGGATAACAGCATAGGTTGTTGGGCTATTAAGAGAAGTGGAGAAACCAAGTTGTCAGTTTTAGGTTTGAGATATCTGGGTGAAAAATGCCTGTCAGGTGAGACAGAAGGTCTGGAATTGGATTCAGAATCCAAGGTGGGTAAATTAGATGAAGCCAAAGGAAGGGGAACCAAACCTGTTGAGGCCAGTAAGGTGCAATGAGAATGACTTTGCACTTCAACCTGGCAGCTTTCTGCAAAACATGGGGATCAAGGAAGCTAGGGTAAGCATAAAGGAGACCAGGGGACCAACTGTGGAGCAGAATGTTCCTTGGTGATTCCCTCAGTAGGGACATCAGGGCAAAGAAGCTGCTGCACTTGTTGTTTAGGGGGAAGCAAAAAGATCACAGCAAGGCTAGCCCCACTGATGGAAAATCATTTCTGTCACTTTCATGTTGAGAGGCCACTCATGAGGTAGTAGAATGGACCTACTCAATTTGTCTGCTATAACAATGGATTTCCCCAAAATGTGCATTACTGTCAGAAATTGGTTGGATGAGATCACTCATTGCCACACTCTGAGTGCTTCTAGACACAAGGGTTAAGATCTTGTTCCTCCTTGTTTGTTGATGTACCAAACTACCAACATATTGTTTGTCTGAATCACAATTGTCCCTAAAGAGACAGCATCCTGAAAGACCTGCAACACTAAGAGCACTGCTCTCGTCTCTAGGCCATCGATATGCAATAGGATCAGTCATAGAAAGAATCTCTAGACCCTGGGTTTTGTGAGCCACCTATATCTTGTGGGCAGTGTCTTCCATTTGAGTTCACCACATGGATCTTGGAAAGAACCCTGTCATTTTATGAACCACATTTTCTGTCCTCTTCATTGGTTCCTAGAGAAGGTCCTTTGAGGGGTCAAAAAACATACTCCTGCAGCAGACAGAGTCTTTCCATCCTTTTCGCACTTAGACAATGTGTCCTTCACTGTGGGGCTGCATAAAGAAATTCCGTCAAAGGGGGCATTGACAAAAGAGGACTTGAAGGGCTTTGCAAAATCAGACAAGTGGATCAAGGCACACCTACAAAATGAAATGCTTGAACCCACTATCCTTGAGGTACCCTCAGCTGCATAAGAGATAAGCCTCATGGATGAATTTGAAATGGACTGTAGAGTCACCAACTGTTAGGCCACAGAAGCCTGAGTCTCAACAGTAGTGGTCCCTGAAAGAGAATTTATAAGTTCTTTAATAAAATCTCTCTGCAGCCAGGTAAAATGTGCCAAATAGGCCAGCAAACTAAGAGCGAAGGTCACTGAAGCATAGACATACGTCTTAAACCTGTCCAAAGCCCTTAAATCCCTGTTAGGGGGATGGACAGTGGAACTTTGCTCCCCAAGTTCCTTCTTAGTGGCCACCACCATGACTATGGCATCCACAGGTACTCCCTTACTACAGAATTCCCTTCCTGCTGGTGGTGCCAGAATTCGGTCTGGTCTTTTGGGGATAGGTTCAACTGAGTCAGGCTACTTTCATGCCCACTGAGAGATCAAATCAATGAGCTCATTAGCAGGTGGAGTTTCCTGTGAGGTAGACGAGCCAGATCCATATGCCTCCGGGAACACCGATTCCTCTGGAAAAGGATTGAAGGAGGAAAAGCACCCCTTTGTTTAAGAATTTCTAGAATGTGTCCAAATGAGACATCTTTGTGTGATGATTTAGCGGATCCTTCCCCTTCATCGAAATTGGTATCTTCAGTGATAGATTCCTGAGGAGAATCTATGTGCCTCCTTTTGCACTTTTTCTTCTGAGGTACTTCTTCAGTGGTATGATCCAGAGAAGTATCAGAAGAGATGCTGAGATACTGCTGGGTAGCCTGAAGAAGCTGGGCTGACTGTCCCTGTGGAGTTGAATGTCGAGGCTCAAGGAGTGAAGACACATGAGATCCTGAATGGAGATACAAGGGGGGAGAGACCACCTGTCTATCCGAAGCAGAGAACATTCTCTCCACTACCTCAAAGGCAGAATGTCCAGGGAGAAGGAAGCTAATGGAGCTGAGAAGCCATGCTTCCACCCCATCAAGCTCTGTCTGCCCCAAAGGCAGTCCAGCCAAGGCAGAGGTTGGAGCTGAGCTGTCCAGAGCTGAGGCCCCAAAGGGCAGAGATGGTTTCAAAACTTCTGAGTTGACTCCAACACCTCTGACCCGACCAAGATACTATGGCTCTGAACTCATCAAGCCAGGGTGCTCAGAGAAACCCTCAGGTCCAAAGATACAACTATCCTTGAATCTGTTCCAGATGGTCTCAGCAAACTCAGATTCAAGGACACTGAAATGAACTGTCAGATCAAAGAAGGAGATGATAGTGGAGAGGTAGAGCAGACAAAGGCTTTCTGACCCAAATGGGATGGAGCTATGAGAACCCCCATCTGTTTCTTTGCCGAGAGAAATTTCCTGATGATCCTATCCACGTTGGCTTCAGTGGGACTCCTGGAAGAATGAGATGAGGCAATAGAAGGGGATTTTGAATGCTATCTCTCTCCAAAAAGCAAGATGGGACCCTAGACAGCACTGGTTCAATGGAAGGTGAATATCTAGTCTTTGGCAGAAGCTTCAGATCTGATGAACTTTGATCAAATGAAGTCTTAGGACATTCAAGAGCAGGCTTCAAAACAGAAGCCTTTAGATCAGATTTATACTTCGTTTTTGGAGGTTCCGTCGAGGATGGAGTAGAAGAGACAGACAGTTTAGGGGACTTTTTTGCAATCTCCTTTGAATTACCTTTAGTGGGATGAGCCCCAGTAATTGATTCTAAAAAGGTTGTACGTAGTAAACCCTCTAACATCAGGTTATTTTTGCGACCCGCTATCACTCACAGGTTGAAATTTTTACAGATAACACAGTCTATGTTAAGGTGATCTGGGCCCAGACAATATACACATAGACCATGTTCAACTGAAAGAGGCAGCTTATGGACACACATTTTGCATTTGTAAACCCTGAAGGGCATTTTTTGGATGTCTTTAAAGTAGATGTAGAAAGAAAAAGGAATGATCAAGAAAATAATACTTTTTTTTTTGGTAAGAATTGGGTAAGGGAGGAAAACAGTACTAACAATGGTACGGAGAGAACACCAAAGGTGTACCAAGAAAAGTTAAATAAACTATAGCAAAAAGTTAAATTATACAAAAATACCAGCAATGGTAAGTAAAAAGGGATACACTGTGCAAGAAAATGGTGATAATTAAGAAGAAAAAGGTAAATACTTACCTTTAAACAATTGCCCGAGAGCTGACATGACCACGTCTATTTTGCAAAAGTAGCAAACAAGATCTGGGGTATGTTAGGGGTTGGTGCATTGTGGGTAGAGAGGAGCTCGAGAGCTTTTAAGTGGCCATGAGCTATAGTAATGGCTGAGTCAGATCCAAGGATTGGTGCGAACCCAATAGTTGAGGAATGAATGAAAATTGACAACATCAGATCACCTCTTTGTGAAGCATCCATTCATGAGGGTGTGCTCTGGACCTACTCAGAGAGTCTGCCACCAGGTTTTGTCTTGAAGGAGTGCAAACTCCCCGAGAGAAACCTGTATTTGTATAGCTATGTCCCAGGCTTGAACAGCTAGTCTGCAAAGAAGATAGGATCTTGTGCTTTCCTGCTTGATGATGTACCACATGTACCATATGACTGTGGCATTGCCTGTATGGACTCTTAAAGGGCCTGGGAACAAAAGGGAGTGGAAGGCCTGTAGAGCAAAGATAAGGGCTTGCATCTCTTTGATGTTGATGTAATCCAGATGCTGATGAGAGGGCCAGAGATTTTGAACCCTCATGCAGCCAGTAGCAGCCATCCACCCCTAATCTAAAGTACCTGTAAAGAGCTCCTGAGACAGAGCAGAAGACTGGAAAGGGATACCTGAATTGAGAGATACACATTGAATCCATCATGGATGTTCAAGGAAGCAAGAGAACTGGAAACTCCAGTGTGTGGCAATGCTGAAGCCACACCAACCACAACTACCACTGAAACTTCCTCATGTGAAGTTAGGCATAAGGGAGCATGGGAATGGTCAAGCAAATGAACCCCAGAGGCCTCAAAAATCCCATGGTGGACAAGAGAGGCAGAAGAAGCATGGACTGGAAGGAGGTTGTTAGAGACAGTACCTTGGGAGCAGGAAGAGATGCCATCATTGGAACAGTTTAAATCCTGCATTCCAGGAAGATGTGACAATGACAGAGGGACAGACAGATAAATGTATATTGATAGTGAAACCCAAATTGTGCAACAGGAGCCTGGTGAAGTATAGGCCTTCCAGCAGGAGCCTGGAAGGAGAAGGAGCCTGAAGGAGCAGATCATCCAGATAAGGAAATATTTGTATTCCTTGAAGCCTGCAAAAAGCTATGACTGGAGCCAAGCACTTGGTGAATATCCTTGGGGCTGTGGAAAGACCAAAGGTCAAAGTAGAGAACTAAAAATGAGAGGATGAAACAGAGAAATGTAAATATTTCCTGAATAGAGGATGAATTGGAATATGAAGGCAAGCATCTTTCATATCCAGGGAAACTAGGAAGGCCTGAGTAAGCAAGAGGAGAAATAGGAGTCTGGAGGGAAAGCATCCTGAAGGCGGATGCCTTGAGGAAAGTATTCAAAAAAGAAAGGTCTAGAACAGGCCTTCTGGGGACCAGAAACAACCTGGAATACAGCCCTGTACTCTTTAGGGCCTCTGGGATGGGTTGACTAGTACCCTGGTCTAGTAAATCATGCAACACCCTTGCAAAATGGGGGATTTGATCTGAAGGGGGTTGAGGAATGCCTAAAAAGGGGGGAAGAGACTTCTAAACTATGAAACAGTCTTGACGGATGACTGAAAGAACCTAAAGGTCTGATGAAATCTGTTGCCAAACAGGGAGAGACAGAAAAGTCTGAGAGACAATGGAATCTGGTTGAGGGAAGAGGAAGACAGAATGTCATATGGAGGCAGATTTCTCCTGAAAAGAAATTTTATTGAGGTCTAGGCATCTGATATGGTTTGCCAGAAAAGCACCACTAGGACCTTTCTCACCTTTGGAAGGCTGACAAGGCTGTCTCAGAACAAAGACAGTTTTAGCAGGGTAATTCCTCTGAAAATTAGGAACAGGAGAGACAAAAATCTGTGTACGGTCCATCACAGCCATGCCCTGGTTCTGTAAGGTCTTAAATAAATCTACCACTGGAACACCAGACAGATTTTGATTATCTAGGGGAGCATTAAATAGCTTAGCCTTAATGTCATCAGGCAAAACTTGAAGACAAAACCAGGAATACCTTCTCATGACAGAACCTGAAGCAGCAGCTCTAGCGAATGCATCAACAGCATCATAACTACACTTAATGGATTGATGAGCCACTTGAGATGTCAATCCCAACAAAAAGCAGTGGACTTAGATTCAGAATAAGGCAGGTCAAACAGAACCCCTTCCAGCTGAGTCAAAAAGGATAACATATACCTGGTCATGTGAGTTTTGTAGTTAATGGCATGAAATGCCAGTGTGGCAAAAATATAGAACTTCTTCCCCAACCTTTCCATACCTCAATTATCCTTGACCAAGGGAAGAAGCTAAAAGAAGGCAAAATAAGAGAAGGCTTATCAGCAGAGACAGAAATCACAGCAGGGTCAGTAGAAGGGCACTTATAAAGAAACTTGAAAGCCTCAGGCACCTTATAAAAATGGTCAGGTTTCTTAGAGGCAGAAGGTTGGGAAACATTAGCCAAAGAAGCAGCTGATAAAGCATCCAGAAGAGCAGCCAAACTGGGGAGAGAGCAGAAGGCTTAATCAAGTCCATTTGCAAGAACTCATAATAACTTTTCTGTATGTCATTAATTTGGGAGCAGTCCCACTTACAATGCTACATCACAAGAAACACTGTATCCCCAGAAGGGAGTTAAGACTTAAGGACCCCTTCTCCTCAGAAACATAGTCCAAGACTAATGACATTTGGGAGAAGTAGGTCAAGTAATCTTCATCTAAGTCTGATTCCTCAGGAGAGGAATCAGGTTCCCTAGATATTTTAGGGGTAGAAGGCCAGTAAGGAACAGTAACTGAAATCCCTGCTGTTGTCTCAAAGCCACCAGGGCATTAAACAATTCCTGAGTAAAATTCTGCTACTCCTTCTGAAGATCTTTTCAAGTGGGAGGAATGTGTTTAGTCTTCTGCCTTTTCTAAGGAGGGCATCAGCTTTAACAAACTTTTATGGTTCAGAACCCTGCTTTGACTCAGTCAGGGTACCAGGCACTTCCTCTCTGACTAAGATCTAGGGAATTCCTCTCGGTCCCTCAGATATGATCAGCCATGGTTCCCCTTCCCCATCCACAGCAGACATTTGGGAGAACCCAGTTACATGCCAGCTTCCAACAGGGTCACTACAGAGGGAACCAGTGTCAGCACTGGGCAGTCTTCAGTGGTATCATCCACCTTGAGAGTGAAGTCTGGTAGAGGCTGGACAACAGCAGTAACAGACTACAACTTTTTAGCCTCTTTCTTATGAGGCAGCTGTACCTTGAGATGAGTGGATTTGGCCATGGTACCATGGACCAACAACTTGAAACATTGGTTCTCAAGATAAATAGAAAGAGAAGTCAGATGCCTTCAAAGAGTGTTCGGCACAAATGCCTGACAAATAGAACACTAAGTGTGGTCATGAGAAGTGCCTAGACACAACAAATACTTGTGACAATCTTTATGGAGAATATGCCTCCCATACTGACATTTCCCTTTCCTGGATAACACGAACTCTCAAAATGCACTAGAAAAGAAAAGAAAAGGAACCTGAAATGGTTAATTATCTGCAAAAGGCTTGGTATAACCAGCACAGTGAAGGGCATTCAGACTGATGTACAACTATGGTGCTGGACATGGTGGCAAAGAATTTTTGAATTTGAAGCATCTGTATGTCATCTTTATGCCCTATAATGACACATGGAGCATATGTCTGACATACAATGCTGATAAGAATTAAAGATTTTGGTATATACTGGCTGGACATAGGACTATCCTTGGCCGGAGTTCCCATAGCTTATGAATACAGCAACAGTGATAGAGAAGGACATCTGATAATGGGACCCAGACACAGAAAATCTGCATAATTTCCTGAAGCCTGTGGCTTTGGGAATGTGATGATATGCATCATTTAGATCTAATGTTACCATAAAAGTCCCATGGGAATGAAAGGTAACAGATTCTGAAGGGTCAACATTTTGCATTGTGGTACTTTTGCATACAGATTTAGAAAGGAAAGATGTAGAACTGGTCTCCAAGAAGTCTCTTTCTTTAGTACCAAGAAACATTCTGGAAAAGAAGCCTTTGCCCCATTGATTTAATGGTGCTGTTTCTTTTACTAGGGTGAGTATGCACTGAGGAACTTGAGGGAAAAAAAGAACTCTGGTTTGGAAGATAGGGAGGAACTCCCCTAAAGGAGGGATTTGTATCCAGTGCCAAATGTTTCTCCTTCCCGAAACACTTAGCACACAAGTGTCTGAAACAATCTGCTGCCAAAAGGGAATACACAGCCATTTTCTGAGACAGATTTAAAGAAACAGGGACAGGAGAGTGGGAAAGGGAGAAAGAATGCTAGTATTTTGGAAAATATCCTTGTTTCTTGTTATTCACTTCCTGTCATTTCTTTTTGGTTCCCTATATGGCTTGAGAAGGCAGTTTTTTTTTTCCTATTTTTAGAAGGAAAAGAGAATTTGCGAGATTTATAGGGGGGAGGGGGCTAAAGAATCATAGAAACTCTTTGTATTAATTTCTCTGTCTCACATCAAATTGTTTGAGGGCCTGAGTAGTAGATGAGCCAAACAAAACAGCTATCTAAAACTGAATTTAAAATTTCAAAATGTATCTCATCAGAAAACGTATGACTATGTACTCAGGAGTGTCTCCTCAGGACTGTAACAGTAGCAGTGGCCCTAGACAAAGCATCTGCACACTTACACGCAGTCTTTAAGGCATGTTTTGACACGTGACAAATATTAAAAACAATGGAATTCAGACAAAATTATCTTCATGATGAAGCATAGCAAATACGTCTCTCAACTTATCTGCACAAAAAGAATAAATATCTACATATGTGTCTGATGGTTAAGAATTTTATATGCCAAAGTGGAAGAAAAAATATCCTCTTACCAAATCTGACCAATACTTTTCCTTCTTTGTACAAATGGGAAGGACTGGAATAAACCACAAGTCTACTTCCAGCTGGCAAAGAAGTACATATAGCCGCAGGGTTAAACCTCAGGTGTGAAAATGATTGTTTGTTAGTTAGAAAAACTTTGTAAAATCTGTCTGACTTTTTGGGAGCTGAATGTTGAGACTTAGGATTATTACAGGCAGCATTAAATCCATCCTCCAAGGCTGGCACAATAGAGGATATGGGAGTGAAAAAATGCATATCTGCTATGCTACATATAATATCTTCTCAGTTCAGGGGGAATATGCACCTGTTCCCATACAACACCTAATTCATCCTGGCTATTTTCTGATGAAAGGAAAATTCCTGCAAAAGAGTTTGTGAGGATCAAGTTTTCTTTAAATCAAAGGTTTGGGTTGGAGAATCTGCAGGAGAATAAGCTCTGTCTCTGTCTATGTCAGAATTCTCGGACATATTTCCTCATGAATATCTCTGCTGACATTATTCTCAGTTTGGGATTTCTGAGCAACAAGGTTAACACCCTGGCAATGATGTTAGAGACTTTGAGTGATTTTGCAAGTATCTGAAGCCATCAGCATACCTGACCACTTATATACAGGTTCAAAGATTCTTTGACTTTGTGAATTCAAATACCCTGGAGCAGCTGGTCTGCACTTCTCCAGGGGAACAAATATCCTAGATTTGGTACTCACAAATATGGAAGAGCTCTGCACCCCACCATGCGTGATGTCCTCACTAGAAAGAACAGTTCATAAAGTGGCCTCCTTGGTAGTTAAGGTAAAACTAGACACCCCAGTGAACCCCAAAAATCTTAAAAAACTTTTCTAAGGCAAAATACCTCCTACTAAGTGATGGCATAACTAGATTCCAAGCTCCCCCAAATCCAAAAAACATAGAAGCCTAGTCAGAGGGGAACACAAACCCCCCTGTACAACCAAATAAACAGTTGCACAGAAATGGTAGTACCAAACTGAAATAAGCCCAAGTCAAACTGCAAAAACAAGCCACCCTGGTGAACCCCTATCTTAATAGGTAATACAACAAAAGAAAGAAAATCCTGTTGAGAAGTAAGAGGTAATGTGCACAGCAGAGCAATAAGTCCCTCGTTAGTATAAACAAGTGAATCAGGGAACCAATAAAGTGTCTGAAAGCTGACTTTGAGGTAGAAATAGCCTCCAAAGCTAAGGATAACCACAAGGCATTTTTCAACTATGCCCGCAATCTTAAGGGCAACACTTATCAATGTGTGAAATTAATTATAGAAGGTATCTCCTGTACTCAGACAGAAGATGTAGCTAATCTTTAGGCAGATAAATTCAGCTCAAACTTCACTCCCCATCACCCCAGTTCTCCTCCAAGAAACACCCTCCACCAGGCCTCCACCAATTATCACCAGTGAATAGGTAGCCACAGTACTTTATAAAGTTAGAAAACACAGCATCTATGGGGCCTAACGATATTCCAGGTTGCCTCTTAAATAGTTTAAATCAGGACCTGTCAGGCCCAATAGGATCTCTGTTTAACCACAGCCTCCAGAATGGCTTTGCTCCAATAGATTGGAGAATTGCTACAGTCATCTCTCCATATAAGGGAGGACTATCAACTGACCCGGGAAATTACAGACCCATAAGCTTGACTAATCTTGTTTGTAAGGACATAGAAAGAATAATCATGGACCTAATAAATAAAGTCATATGAAACCTCCAAATACTGGACCTGAATCAATTTGGTTTCAACAAGGGCAGGTCATGCCTACTAAATCTGCTGGACTTCTTTGAGAAAGTCACCAAGGCCATGGATGAGGGCAAAACAGTCCATACCACCTACCTCAACCTGGCTGAGGCACATGACACAATTCCCCACTATGGTATTATAAGCAATCTCACAAAACTGGGCATAAATCTTTACATCACCAGATGGATAGCCAATTGGCTGAAGGATAAGACACATGTGGTCAAAGCAGGTGATTCAAGTTCCAGCGATAGGCCAGTTACTAGTGGTATGCTTCAGGGCTCAGTGCTGGGACTACTCCTGTTTGGAATTTACTTCTCGGATGCTAAGGCCAATGTGGAATGCCTCTGGATGACAAAGTTTTCAGATGACTGGAAGCTGGGAGCAATCACTGAATCTTCCAGTGATGTAAATATCCTTCAGGAGGGTCTAAATTAGGCAAATGATTGGTGTCAGAACCACATACTGAAACTAAATGTGAATAAATGCATTGTCATACCACTTGGGAAATCAAATACCCCTACAAACTACAACACTAACAGCACACCCTTAAGAGGTGACTCAGAGGTAAGAGATCTAGGTACACAGGTGGACAGCCTGAACTTTGACTGCCACATGTCCACAGGGGTGAGGAGGTCATTCTATGTAGCACAACGTATAAGCAAAGGCATGACATACCGATCTAGGGAGATTATAGTCCCACTGTACACAGCCCTCATTAGACTTATAATCGAATACAATGCACCATTTGGAATGTAGTTGACTAGGCACTTACAACAGCTGGAGCAATCTCTGTGGTTCCTCACTAAGAAAATACAGGGTGTTAACAACATGCCCTATGTGGAAAGACTGAAAGCCCTTTCCCTTTACTCTGTCTCCTATTAAGGGGTGACCTATGCTTGACCTACAAGGCACTCACAAATCCAGCCTTGCTAGAGCTGCTACATATCTGCAAGGCAAACAGTGTGAGGGTCACCCTGTTCCAGGGATTTCAATTTAGTCAGTAGTATGGTTCATTGTATCCGTACTGAATCTGACTTTGGCCACTCTCAAGTTTTGGATCTGGTGTTTAGGCTCCTCTCCATAATCCATAACCCCCCTGTTCTGAATGAGCTACCTCAGATTGAGTTTGCCTGCAAACAGGTAAACAAAAAGACAATGTCTAAAGGAGAAGGAAAGAAACCATCTGAACCAAGGCCATGTCAGCCAGACCAGTAGAGAAATCAAAGGAGAAATTAAAGACAAACATAGGGAAGGTTAAAGGAGTGTGTGAAGTTATGAAGGATGCAAACAGACAACACATATCTATCATTATGGTGATTAACTTTTGTATCTGATGTCCAGAGCCCAGCCAACACAAAAGATGAGCACAGCCGACAAAAAAAAAAAAAAAAAAGCTCTAGATTGTATGTCCAATTTGTAATGTGAAATGAAGGTAAGAACCTTGGACCAGGTAGCTGCAGCACAGATGTCATTAAGAGGCACTCGGGAAATGAAAGCTGTAGATGAAGCTATAGATTTAGTTGAATAAGTTTTTGGAGGTGTAGGCAATGATACACCATTTTGTTTATAAGCATGAGAAATACATTAATAAAACCAATGGGGAAGAGTAATGTTAGATATTTTCCCATTTAGACATGGGAGTAAGAGACAAACAACTGGTCAGTCTTCCTGACAGTATTTGTTCTATATAAATACAAAAAGAAAAATCTGTGGTATCCCTCGAAGACTCAGAAAACCCAGTATGCAACCTGTACTGGCTCAAAAACAAACTAAGCAGAAACTTTGCAGTGTGGAGGCCATGAAGTTCACTCCTTGAAATATGTTATGCACCTAGTCCAGTAATAAAATTTGAACTTTAAAATATGTACTACAAAATAATAAAACAGTAGGTAATCCACAGTTGAGTTAAAAATGGAATATCCTGTACTGAAACACACAAACAAGCAATACTAGTTGAGTAAAATGAAAACCATTAAAGGCATTCATTAATTTATACATAATTAGGTTATTTGGAACAAGGGAGTGGTTACAGAGGGTGGTCCTGTTAAGAGCAATAAAAGCATTAAACTCATTCCTTTAACCAAGTCGCCCTTCCCACTTAGCACAATCTGAGATTGTGCTACCCTAGAACTGAAACTTAAAAATGACAGACAAATTAAAATATATAACATAAGGACAGCTTATTAAGGCTAATCTACTAATCCAGACTTTATTAATTAAGAAACCAACTCACTAACAAAATGACTAACTAATTAACTAATAAAAAGATCTACCACTAAATATCAGAATAAATATTAGTAACTGATAAACTGAAACACTTTTAACAAAGATTGCTTTTGTACCAAATAAATACTTCATCAGGTTTGTGTGTAAAAAAACATATCATAATATAAATGAACACGTATAAATCTACAAGTGAACACCTAAGTAGGCTGAAAACCATAGCTATAATTGCTAAGGAGGAAATACAGTGAAAAATGTTAAAAATAAAGCATTAAGGCCCTGGGGATCTATTCAAGTGTGGCATCTAACTAAGAAAGCATTTAGTTTAAAGAAGTAAAAGTATCAGAAAAACAGTACCAACGTCAATTATTTTTATTGTAACATATTTAAAATGTTTGATATTTGCTTACAACAATATTAGTATATATAATATTAGTGTGTAATGTCATCATTAATCACTCCCATATCAGGCTTTTAATAGTCTTTTAAACAGTTAGGCAGTTTTTTGAATTCTATTATGCTTTTTATGGAGCAATAATAATTAAGCCCTGGTTTTCTAAAAGAGTCCAGTTTCAGTTGCCACAGTGGTTTACGTTTTTCTAAAAGATTAGGGATGTCTCCTTCCAGTTCTAAAAGTTCCACATAATCAATAATTTGAAATTTAAAGCCAGTGTGTCTTTTGTGAAACTGCAGGTGCTGAGTCAGTGCATTATTCTTGCACTTAGCTCTAATTTCTGAAAGATGGTCAGAAATCCTTCTTTTAAGTCTGTTGAGGGTTTTGCCCAAATAAAATGCTTCACAATCATTGCAGCTTGCCCTGTAAACCACCCGTATTGAGTTACAGTTGTCTCCTGCATTGGTTTTAATCAGCTACTTTAAATAAGGGCAGAAAAACATGTCTCCCTCCTGTATGTACTGACAAAAAACACAGTTGACTCCACACTTACTGGTGCATATATTCAATGTTCTCAGCCTACCTTCAACCCAACTTGTCCTGATGTTTCTGGCTTTCCTATACACAAAGAAAGGAGCTTCTCCAAGGATGTCCACTAGATACGAGCTTTCAGTAATTATGTCCCAATTCTCTCTAACAATATTAACGATGCCGTAATACTCAACAGTAGAAATCAAGATACAACTGTCTTTAGATTTGTTGTCCATAGGTTTCTTTAAAACCCTCCTATAAGGACTGTTAATTGCTGGAGAATTTGTACTGTTTAGTTCAACTATAGGTTCCAAAATGCTTCTTAACATGTTGCTTTCGTATCCTCTCACCCAAAAGTCATTTTCAAGATCATTTAGTTTCTTAAGGAAGGGTTATATTTTCGTGGTGATCCTGGCCAACCGGTAGCCCTGGGACTTTACAACATTATATTTTATCCTGGTGGGATGGACACTCTTATTATGTAGCAGGAGTTTACTCTGACAGGTTTTCTGTAAAGATTTGTTCCCATTTTACCATGGTCCAAGTCTTTAGTAATCTGCATATCTGCGAAGACTGCCGAGGTGAGGCTGTGAGAAGAGGTGAAATGCAGGAAACTGGTGGGTTGATTCAGATAGTTGATAAAATCTTCTAATTTAGCACTGTCTCCTTTCCACACAATAAAGATGTAATCAATAAAGTGCAGATACAGTGTGATATGTTACATGTATTCTCTGCTGCTAAAAACATAATCCTCCTCCCAATTGCCTAGGGCTATATCGGCTAGGCTAGGGGCCATAGCTGCCCCCATGGCTATACTAGTCTTTTGTTTACAGTAGTTTCCATTAAATGTAAAATAAATGCAGCTAAGCACCATATCTAAAAGTTTACCTGTTTTTTCATGTTGTGCTGGTGTGCTATTGTTATTTTTCCTGTATGAATTAATCACTGTTTCAATACAATAATTATGTGGAAGTACAGTATATAATGATTCAATATCTATTGCTAATAAAATGCTATCAGCATCACCTGTAACACTTTTTATTTTCCTTAAAAATCATTAGAGTCTTTCATGTGTAAAATGTTCTTCACAGCCAAAGGTTGTAACAAAAAATCCAGGCAGATGGCAGCAGCTTCACTCAGCCCCCCCCCCCCCCCAACCCACCCAGGCTTGCAACCACTGGCCTGTGAGGAGGGTTTTCTCTATTTTTATGTGTCTTAGGGATTCCAAAGAATTTAGGCAGGTGAGGGAAAGGTGTCTGCAGATAGTCAAATAAGTTATCTGTTAACAAAGCATCATCATAAAGTGATGTTAAGGCTGTGTACCAATTGTTGTATGATGCTTTAATCTCTTTTAAAGTTAAAGATTCATAATAGTGTCACAACATTTCTTCTATCCTCTGGTTATAACTGCTGGTATCAGTAACAACAATACCACCTTCCTTATCAGCCTTCATAACCCGTCAAGACTTATGTCTGCCTAGCTCTAACAATGCTTTTTTTCTCACCTTTGTTAAGGCTGTAGAACTCTCTCCATGCTGGTTTTTGCAGTACTTTCCTGATGTCCATTTTACATTTGACATATGGCTGCTAAAGCTTGGTATAAGGGAGGGCAGTAACTACTGGGTCGTTTTATTGTTTCTTAAATATTTTTTTCTCAGAGGTATCAGATTTACCATGGTACAGAACTTTCAGATTCAATTTTCTGATATAGGATTTTAAATCAACCAGTACCTGTGCTGTGTCAGACCTGCAGTGGGGAACAAAAGTTAATCCCTTTGAAAGCACACTAATCTCAATGTCAGTAGGTTAATTTTTGGAGTGATTCCACATAGTAGGGTAAGTTAATAGCATGGCTGGTTTCTCCATCTGGTTCTGGGTCCTATGATGTAGTTAGGCTCCCTCAAGTATTTTGTTTTCCTCACTCCTGTCCATTGCTTGGTTCTTCAGTCTTCCAGAGGGGCTCTGGCTGGGATCGGGGATCATTGAAACTCCTCTTGTGCCATCTGGAGTCTCAGGGGATTGTAGTGGTAGTCTTCCTGGCGATTCTGATAGTATTGTCCTCCTCTGGAACTCTGACATTGGTCCTAGTAATTGTATTGGTACTGGTCCTGTTGTTCGTGTTGTGGACCTTTTGGAACTGGAAAGAGACATCCCTAATTTTTTAGAAAAATGTGAACTACTGTGGCAGCTGAAACCGAGGCTTAATTATTATTGCTCCATGAAAAGCAGCTAGAACTCAGAAAAGTGTCACACTGTTTAACAGACTATTAAAAGTCTGATATGGGACTGATTACTGCTGACATTACACGCTAATATTATACATGCTAATATTGTTATAAACAAATATCAAACACTGTAAAAATTTAAAGTGAAAATAACTGACATTGGTACTGTTTTCTGATACTTTAACTCATTTAAACTAAGTGCTTTCTTGGTTAGATGCCACACTTGAACAGATCTCCAGGGCCTTAGTACTTTATATGTAAGATTTTTCACTATTTATTTCTAACATTTTTCACTGTATTTCCTCCTTAGCAATTACAGCAATGATTTTCAGCCTACTTTGCTGTTCACTTGTAGATTTATACATGTCCATTTATATTATGATATGTTTTTTATGGGTCTATATTACCAGATCAAAAACTCATTTCAGCAAACACCACAAGACCGACATGTATAACGTGAACTATGGTAACGGCGAATGTTCAAAACCGCGAAACACGAAATGTCGAAGTGTCATGGTTGGCCCGTCTGCGGTATAGCTCCGTAAGATAAGTGTGTGATAGTTACGGACCTTAGGTTTGGGGTGCAGGTTAAGGTAAGTGCATAGATAAGTAATGTATGTAAGATTTAGTGTAGGGTTAGAAGCAGGGTTTTGTTACGTGTATGTGTGTGGAATATTTGTATTGTTTGGGTATATGTCTGTAGGGTAAGTGTGCGATAGTTATGGACATTAGGGTTAGGGTGCGGGTTAAGGTAAGTGCATAGATAGTAATGTATGTAAGGTTTAGTGTAGGGTTAGAAGTAGGGTTTGGTTAGTGTATGTATATGTTTTATTTATTATGTTTGGGTATGTAGTATGAAGCGCGCGGTGGTGTTGGCCGACTATGACGGTTCGAGATTTGAAAATTTGTGGTTTAGGGGGTTCGGCATATTTGGAGTTCATGCTATGCGTGTTGGTCTTGTGGTGTTCGCTGAAACGGGTTTTCGATCTGGTAATATAGACCCGTTTTTTATAAACAAACCTGATGAAATATTTATTTGGTACGAAAGCAATCTTTGTTAAAAGTGTTTCAGTTTATAAGTTACTAATATTTATTCTGATATTTAGTGGTAGATCTTTTTATTAGTTAATTAGTTAGTCATTTTGTTAGTGAGTTGGTTTCTTAATAAAGTTCGGATTAGTAGGTTAGCCTTAATAAGCTGTTCTTATATTATATATTTTAATTTGTCTCTAACTTTTAAGTTTCAGTTCTAGGGTAGCACAGTCTCAGTTTACACTATGGTGTTAAGGGGGAAGGGAGGCTTGGTTAAAGTAATAAGATAAATGCTTTTAAATGCTTTTATTGCTCTTAACAGAACCACCCTCTGTAACCACTCCCTTACTCCAAATAACCTGATTATATATAAATTAATGAATATATTTAATGGTTTTCATTATACTCAACTAGGATCACTTGTTTGTGTGTTTCAATAATGGATATTCCATTTTTAACTGAACTATAGACTACCTATTTTATTATTTTGTAGTATATATTTTAAAATTTGAACTTTATTAGTGAACCAGGTGCATAACATATTTCAAGGAGTGAACTTCACGGCCTCCACAATGTAAAGTTTCTGCTTGGTTTGTTCTATGCAAATAAAAATATAACTGGTGATGGGCATCCAGTAACTGTAATCTGTATTTTCCTTTGTATGAGATATTTGAGAAAAATACTGAAAGGTTTATCAGCTGACTGATATATGATTCAAAGGCTGCCTTGGGAAGGAAGGAGATATTTGTTTTGAAGCACACTCTGTCTTTATGAAAAACAGATAGGGAGGTTTAGAGGATAGAGCATAAAGCTCAGAAATTCTTCTGGTAGAGATAAACTTTATCAGCAGGCTCAAAGGGAGGGCTAGTCAAGGTTTGCAGTAAAATTGCAATATCCCATGGAGGAAATGGATCCCTTAGTTGGGGGGGGGGGTGTAGTAAAAAAAGTTCTTCTGAGGAAAGCTTTAGATAGTCTCAGGGTTGAGATAGCAGTGTGATTCTCCCCAATGTAAAAAGAAGATATAGCAGCTAATTGTCCCTTAATAGTAGAGTAACTAGCTCCATTTTGGAAGACGCAAGCTAGAAAATCAAAAACTGCAGAAAGTGGGTCCAAAAAGGGGTCTTGATTGTTCTTAGCTGCTCAAACAGAAAATCATTTCCACTAACTTTTGTAAACCTTTCTAGTTAAAGGTTTCTGTGAAGAAGTTGGAATATGAACAAATGAGGATGAAAACCTAGAGTACCTGACCATCACTGGAAATGAAGAAACCATACAATTAACTCAAGTGACTGAATGTCTGGGTGAGGCAACCCTGATGGATGAGACAGCAGTTCAACAGCTGAGTCTAGTACCCAGGAAGTGTATACTAGATAAGGCCAGAGGAAGGAAAACCACACTTGTCAAGTCCAATAAGGTCGTATGAGAATGATTATGACCTTCTTCACCAAAGGTTTCTGCAGAAATTTGGGCATCAGAAGTGTAGGAAAAAAGGCATAGAGTAGTCCAAGTGACAAACTGTGGATCACAGCATCCCTTGGTGACTCTCCCTCTTGGGGAATTAGAGGGAAGAACTTGTTGCACTTGGTGATGGCTGAATATCTGTTCAACTACTACTGGGTTGAGGGACCAGTCATGAGGAAAAGGATAGATCTGCTTGACCTGCCTGCTACAACATTGGAATTTCCCAGAACATGCATTGCGAAAAGAAAGCAATGAGAGGATCTCACCCATTGGTATACCTTTATGGCCTATTGACATAACAGATAAGATTTGGTTCCTCCCTGTTTTTTGAAGTACCAAACCACCAACATGTTGTCTGGCTGTACAGATATCCTGCAAAGCTAGTAGAAACACAGTCATCTCCAAGACACTGATGTGAAGACTGGCCTCTGACTGAGACCATGTCCTTTGGACTATCTTTTCTGAGAAATGCCCCCATCCTGTCCCCATTAAGGAAGGGTCTATGGTCACTCACAGCTTGTGGAGAAGAAAGAATGAAGGGATATCCTTGTGAGACATGTGGAGGTTCCAACCACTGCTGGATGTGTGTCCTGCAGATGTTTGTCAAGGACATGGGCTGATGTCTTTTTGACCACTGAACCACTACAGCCCATTGAAGAACACATATGTAATATCTTGCTAGGGGAACTAAGGTAACTGAGGCCGCCATAAAGCTCAGAAGGAGAAGAATTGGTTTTCCTAGAAGTTTTTGATGGGACAAATCAGCTTGGGCTTGCTGATGAAGGGAAAAAATTCTTGTCAATGGAAGTTTTGCAGTTTGAAGCTTTGTCTCCAAAAGTGCCAAAAGAACTCTAAGAACTGTAGTGGCTGAAGCCTGTATTTCATTAGATTCACTATAATCCCCACGTTTGCACACAGATGGAGTAAGGAGTCACTGGCTTGACCCTAGACGTACTGCTGATGAGCCAGTCATCCAAATAAGGAAAAACCTGGAACTCCTGCAGTCAGAGGCAAGCTGCTACCACCACCACACATTTAGTGAACACCCAGGAGGCTGTGGTGAGACCAAAGGGTAGGGCACTGAACTCAAAATAACTGGCTTCCAGCCAGAAGTGAAGGAGTGTGCTGGATTGTCTATCCACTTTTATATGTTAGTATGCATCTTGGGGTCTATATTAGATAATTGGACTTTCAAAAGTTCGACTATCATATTGTCGACACCATATGATTCAATTTTTGAAAATTCAAACATTTTAATGGAGATCTCCATACAGCGAGGAATGGGAAAATTTCCCTTTTCTGCACTGTAGTGCAATCTCAGAGTTGGTATATTTAAAGAGTGGGTGGTGTGGGGTCGCAGGGTGGCTTGCCCCCCATCTTAAAATGTTAAGGTAGATTATTTGTGTTGTTTATTTTTTTATTAGATTTTTGAACTTTTAAAAGTTTGATCATATGGTGTTGACCATATGACAATCGAACTTTTGAAAGTTTGATTATCTAATATAGACCCACATCCTGGAGGTTTATAAAGCACATCCAGTCATTCACCCTCACCAGAGTAAAAAAAGACTGTACTGTGACCATACAGAATTTTGTTTATTTCACAAATGTGTTTAGGTGGCTCAGGTTCAGGATTGGCCTTAGGTCCCCATTTTTCTTTGGCACTAAAAAGAATCTTGAGTAAATTTCAGATAATCTCTGGTCTGGTGGGACCTCTTGGATAACTGGATTGTTTAGAAGCTTTCTTATTTCTGAAACAACTGCTTCCTTTGAGGGGGTGGTATGTCAGGAAGTATTTTCAGGAGTATAGGAGGAGAGAGGAAGGGGATGAAGTAGCCCCTGGTTATAATCTTCTGCACCCATTTGTCTTGAGTGATGGATGTCCAGTCTGTTAACTGCAAGGATAAGTGACTCCAGACTGTCCTCAGAGTGTGACAGTTAGGCAACAGTTCATGAGCTCTGAAAAGGCCCATCAGAGAAAAGACCCCTGAAGCTGCAGATAACCTCTGCCCCATGGATGATATCCATTGTTAGAGTTTCCCTTCTGCCACGGGGAGCTCTGTCTCTGGAGGTATCAGGTATAAACCCTTGAGACATACAAAATTAAATCCTCTTACCTGCTTCCTGATTTCTTATAAAGGTACTTTGAAGAGTTTAGAATTTGATCCTTACAGAAGAAAAAAAATTGCCATCTTGTTCACTTGTAGAGATTGTTTCTTTGATTTTGAGACCAAAAAATGTCACCCCATCTTAAAGGGTATTAACAAAAGATGCCTTAAAATGTTCTGCAAAGTCATATAGCTTCATGCAAGCAAGTATTCTAATGGGAAAGCCAGTGATGTCTGCCCTAGATGCACCCTCTGTAGCTCTGTATATTAGGCACATAGAGACACTGGACAAAGACGAAAGGGTTTGCCAACTGTGCATCAATAGACTTCCTCTGATCCACAGACAAGGTCCTAGGGAGAGACTTGGAAATCTCCAAAGTCAAATCTGCTTGAAAATAATGTGTGCCAAATAATTCAACACCCTCACTAAGAAAGTAGATAAGACAAAAATCTGCTTTCTAAACATGCCCAAGGCATGAGACCCTCTGTTTCGTGGACAGACAGAGGAACATTCTTCCACCAGTTCCTTTTTGGTGATCACTGCCACCATCATGGAATCTGCTGCAGGGCTTTTTCTCCAATGGGGACAATCCTTAGAGATGATGAGGACATTAAGCAGTTTCTTTGGAATGGATGCAGCTGTGTCCAGCTCCTTCTAATCCCAATTAGAACTAAGGTCCACCATGTCATTGGTGGAAAGGACTGCCTAAGGAATAGACAGGCCAGAACTGAAAACCTGAATGAATACTGATTCCTCTGGAGAAGGTGTTTGGGTAGACCCCACCTTTTCTGTTTTAGAAGTTCAAGGATCTCCCTGAATGAAACGTGCTCAAAGGGGGATCTTGAAGCACCTTCTCCTTCCCCAAAGTCAGTATCAGTACTGACAGACCCTTGTGGGGAATCCAAGTGTCTCCCTTTGCAGGTATGCTTCCTATGAACCTCCTTGCTGGGTTTCTCCAGGATGGGCTCAGAAGTCGAGATGTGCTCTCCCACTAGTGTTGGTTCAGGGCTCCTGGTTAGCTGGCTGTCCCAAAGGATCAAGAAGAGTAGGATCTGGACCCTGGGAAATCCTGCGGAGAAGGAATAGATCTGCACTAGAAAGAGAAGTCTTCCCCCTAGATTGGCACAGTACTCTTTCAAAAGCCTTGAAAGCTGAACTTGAAACATATCTGAGGAACCTAGCCTTAGCAGCCAATACCCCCAGAGGAGGCTCAACCTGGGATACCATTCAGCCTGGAACTGAGGCTGATGTCAGAGCTGAACTATTTAAATTAAGGTATCCAACAGGAAAGAGACAGTTCTGAAGACCTTGACTCTGAAACAACCCTGTCATAGTCAGCACCGACTATTTGGCTGTTTGATTCAGAATGCTCCAAAATGGTCTGAGCCAACCAAATCAAAGAACCAATCAGTGTCAAGGAAGGTTAAATCCTTGGCTCCAACATAGACCTACCTCAAAGAACTTGGATCAAGGTTCTCCAATTTCCCTGTGCTGGCAGTGGCTGGAGCTGAGAGGACCCCCAGCAGGATCTGGGTCCAAAGAAATCTCATCATCATGTCCATGTCTGCTTCAGTAAGACACTTGGAAGATCTGGCTGACCATAACAATGAGGCCTAGAGAGGTACAAAGATTTTTCCTGTAATATAGGAGAACAGATTATATGAGAAACTGGCTACTGTGAAAACCTTGGAAGTGGGGTACCAGATCAATTTTGGATCGGCTCCAAAAAGAGCATTGGTTCCAAGGTTTTAACAACTTTTGGCACCAAAGAGGGTATGTCCTCCAGGGATCTCTTCTTAGAGACCTTAGGCCTTTCATTTCCTTTATCTTTTCACTTATTCTTATCTTTAAATGTCTCAATAAATTACCACTAATACACACCAAGAACAAATGAAAAAAATGTAAACTGCACAGCTTTATTAACATGCAGCATTTGTTTAGCACTTTCATACAACAATATGGACTTCTTCTGAAAATCATCCAACACTTAAATACCTAAATTTATACATATTTAAAAAATCACATGGCCAATTAATTCAGAGGGATTATAACAGAGCATTTATCCTTTCTTTTATCAATGACTTTCATGATATTAACGCAGTTATTCAAAAGAGTTGGAATATTTTTCTGTTAACCAGGAACCTCTTAAAATTGTAGAGCAAACTCTGAGGATTGTTTACAATAAAGACAGGTGTTTTATGCATTTGATAGAGATGACTGGTCCTGTCGAGAATCAAGGGAAAATGGTCAAATGTGGTCATTGTAACCAGTGTAAATATATATGTGAGGGGTCCACATTTGATATTCAAGGTTATGGAATTGTAAGGCTGTCCCAAAGATATTTTTGTTCAAGTCCGGGGGTCATATGTAAGATGCAATGTCAACATTGTGACTGTTTATATATTGGGAAAACTATGTAACCATTGACAACAAGGATATATTGCCACTTTTATGATATCAAAAAACAGGATGAACATAATGCTTTGTATAGACACATTTACTCTTAGAGTACTCATAAATTCTGTTTTTATATTATTGATCATGTCTGTATGGGGAGGAAAGGGGGACCAAGTGATGATTTTTTTAGAATATAAGGAACTAAGATGGCAGTTAAGGACTAATGCCACAATGTACCCAAGTTTGAATGATATGACTTCAATTGGGAGTGTTTTGAGATTAAAGTCAGCCTGTAGTTTATGAACATGTATAAATTTATCTTTTTAATGCAGTTAAGTTATTAGATATATGATTTCTCTCTTTAATTTCTCCAAATCTTTTGGGTTTCTAATACCATGATGGGAATGGACCCCATTCCTAAGTCAAAGTATGATTAAAGTTCATGAAATTAGTAGTCTTTTATCCCTTGATGTCAGTCAAAAGTGCTCTTAGCAGCACTCGCAATGTGCCCAGTAATGACTCCTGCAATTTGTAGAGTTACATGTACTGGTAGCATATCTAAGTATGATTGTAGACTCTTTTTTATAAGACCCGTTGTTCCTACTACTACTGGGACTATCTCGTTCTTTCTTTCTTCCACATTGCTCTCTTTTCTGCTTGCAAATCCTGATATTTTATGACTTTGTGCCTCTCTGTATGCAGGATACTGTAGTCACTGGGTGTGGCAATTTCAATGATCAATGCTACTTTTGTCTTCTTTTCTTTGACCACTGCATCTGGTTTTCTAGCATCTATCTTTTAAATTGTTGGTAATGGATGATCCCATGTGATAGAGACTTCATCATTTTTTTAGGATGCTTTGTGGCTCATGTTTTTAGTGTTTTTCAGCCACTTCAATACCATAATGTTTGCACAATCCCCAGTGCAACAGTCTCGCCACATTATTATGCCTTTCATAATACAGTCACAATCAGCAACAAGATGTGTAACTGTTTCCGATTCTGTTTTACAAAACCTCCATTTATCTGTTTCTCCCACATGTTCAATGGACTTTGTGCTGCCAAAATTAACCTTTCATCTCTTGGTTTGAATTCGCCTCTCCTTAACCATTCATGCGTTCGTTCCTGATTAACATGAGGTTCTTTCATAAGCTTTCTATACTTGCAGCTATATTTATGCATTTTCTGCATTTCTTGCCTTCTCATCTGGTCCTTCACCTCATATTCTTCCTTTTTTTTTTTTGGCACATTAAGTTGCTGCCTGGTTTTTATCCAGTTTGATTTCCATTCCTGCTTGACACCGATATTCTTATGCTAGCCTAAGCAGGGAAGTCATCTTAGATTTATTCTCCTCATGTTTCAAAACTTTCACTACATTTGGATCTTGTGAGGTCAGCAGATATGTGTGGAGTCCCATGACTGCAGATCTGTACATGTAATCAGTTTCAAGGAGGTCCATCCCTCCTTCGGAACGGTGTATATATAATCTTGGTATGCACTGATTTTTATTAATCATTTGGTGAGCATGAAGCATCCTTCTTGTTTTCCAACCTAAACTATCCAACATGTTTTTGAGCTAGTCAGTCACTCCAAAATTAGAAGTTATGTACCTACCATAACGTTCCATGTTAGTTGTCTTCTCACCTTCTTTCTTGCTGGATGGGTTTGGAGCCGATCCTTGGCTCCGACTCGGCACTTGCTAAGCTCAAGAGCTAATTTTACCAGCTCGAGGCAACCCTATATCCCATGATGCAAGGCAGAGACTACCCAGATCTCGTTTGGTAGCTAAAGAAATAGTAATATTTTCTTCCAACTGAAGAGGAGGAAGAAAAATAACAATACTAAATAACATCATAACCCTCTAGAAAGGATCAACCTAATCTAGTGACACTAGAAGTTGAACAGCTAGAAAAAGGAATAACCTCTTAATAGAAGATGCATAATCTTCCCGGTCTGATCAGGCTAGGGGGATGGAGGGCGGGACGTAAGAAAGAAGGCGAGAGAAGACAACTAACATGGAACATTATGGTAGGTACATAACTTCTAAATGTTAAGTTGTCAATCTCGCCTTCATTCTTGCTGGATGGGACCGCGTCCCTAGCACCTCTATCCTGGGTGGCTCAACGGAACAGACTCTTGAGAACGGTGGAACCAAAATTCACTCTGTCTCTGGAGGCCAAGTCTAATTTGTAATGTGAAACAAAGTTATGAGGAGAGGCCCATGTGGCTGCTGCACAAATAGTGTCTATTGGAAGTCTAGCTTGAAAAGCTGTAGATGTAGCTAGAGCTCTGGTAGAATGGGCTTTTGGCTTAGAAATCAACTCTTTGCCTCTGAGCTGATAAATGTAAGTGATCACAGAAGACAGCCATCTAGATAAAGTTACCTTAGAAACTGGAAGGCCTTTCCTGTTCTCTGCATAGGATAGAAACAGTTGATCAGACTTCCTAAAAATTTTAGTCTTGTCCAGATAATATCTGAGCTGGCGGTGAACATCAAGACAATGTAACTTTTGTTCCGCTCTATCAGAATAATTCGGGAAAAATACTGGAAGATCAATGGATTGATTTAGGTTCGTCTGTGATGCCACTTTTGGTAAGAAAGACGGATTAGTCCTTAGAGATACCCTATCTTTGTGGAATATTAAATAGGGAGGACGAATGTAGAGAGCATGAAGCTCAGATACTCCCCTGGCAGAAGTAATGGCAACCAGAAAAAGTGTCTTCCAAGAAAGCAATTTCAAAGAACAGGCAGCTGCAGGTTCGAACGGGGGAAGAATCAAGGATGTTAAAATTAAATTTAGATCCCACTGTGGTGGGGGGGTCTCTAATCGGAGGTTTCAATAAAAAGATACCTCGAAGGAATGCCTTGCAAAGTTTATGTGACATAATGTTGTGGTCCAAAAGGCCTATATGAAAATTTGAAATGGCTGCCAGTTGAACTTTCACTGTGGAAGAAGAGGATCCTGAATGAAAAATCTCAGCTAGGAAGTCCAATACCGAATGAACTGGAGCAGTATAGGGGTCTATGTTCCTAGATTTTGCCCAGAAAGAGAAACGTCGCCATTTACTAGTGTAAATCTTTCTGGTAGAAGATTTTAGGGAAGTTATTATGATATCCCGTACAGTATTAGAAATCATAGGAAGCCTGGCTAAGGATGGAAGTGGAGCAACCAAGCAGTGAGGTTGAGAGAAGGTATGGATTGGTGCAGTTGACCCGACTGGTGGGTCAGAAGATCTGGAACCGGGTCCAGATGCCATAGCTGTACCAAGAGATAATGATGTAGGAATGGAAACCATATCTTTCGAGGCCAATAAGGGGCAATGAGAATCAACTTGGCTCTCAAGGCGGTTGCTTTCTGAATTAGCTGAGGTATCAGCGGAAAAGGGGGAAAGGCATAAAGAAATCCCCGGGGCCAATCTTGGGTTAGAGCATCTCTGGGGGGGGATGGCCTGGAAGGGGGAAGAGAGAGAAGAAGTCTGGGCATTTGCTGTCTTGGGGTGTAGCGAAAAGGTCGCAGCAAGGAAGGCCCCACTTCTGAAAAATCTCTTCCGTCACTGATTATTTGAGATCACTCGTGAGGCATGAGAATAGCTCTGCTCAATCTGTCCGCTATGATGTTGGATTTCCCAGGGATGTGCATTGCTGTCAGAAACCGGTGAGAGGAGATTGCCCATTGCCAAAGTCTGAGAGCCTCTCGACACAGTGGATAGGACTTGGTTCCGCCCTGTTTGTTTATATACCACACTACGGACATATTGTCCGTTTGGACTGCAATAGTTCCCAGGGGAAGAGAGTCGTTGAGGGCTTGCAACGTTAAAAGCACCGCTCTCATCTCCAGAACATTTATGTGCAGATGGTACTCGAAAGGTTGCCAAGTGCCATGGACCATTCTGCCCTGATAATGGCCCCCCACCCGATCAGGGAGGCGTCCAGTGTAACCGTGGCAACTGGGGCAAGAAGAACAAATGGTCTGCCTTGATGGATTTGAGGGGACGATATCCACCAAGTCAGATGCCTTTTGCAAGTTGGAGTTACTATGATCTCATGACGCATGGGAAGTTGTTGAAAAGACCATTGGGTGAATAGCATCCATTGTAGAAGACGCATGTAAAAGCGGGCAAGGGGAAGAAGTGTTATGGCGGCCGCCATAAGACCCAATACCTTCAGAGCAAATCTGGCCTGAATTTTGTTGCTAAGAAGAATCACCTGGACGTGTCTTTGAATGTCCAAGATCCTTTGGTCTGTTAACTTTGCTGAAAGTTGTACGGTGTCCAATCTTGCGCCTATAAAGGTAATAGATTGACAAGGTGACAAGGCAAATTTTTCAAAATTTATAGAAATTCCTAGCCCTCTGCAAATGTGAATGGTGTAATTTCTGGCTTGGAGAAGCTGATGCCTGGTGGTGGCAGTGAGGAGCCAGTCATCTAGATATGGAAACACCTGGAATCCTTGATGTCTCAGGTAAGCCGTAACCACTGCCATACATTTGGTGAATACTCTGGGGGCTGTAGTGAGTCCAAAGGGCAGGGCTCTGAATTGGAAGTGACTGGTCCCCAGCCGAAAGCGGAGAAATCTTCTGGAGCGTCTGTGAATTTTTATGTGATAGTATGCATCCTGAAGATCTATCGAGCACATCCAATTGTCCTTTCCCAGAAAGAGCAGAATGGACTGAAGCGTGACCATCCGGAATCCTGATTTCTTTACAAACTTGTTGAGTTTGCTCAGATCTAATATTGGTCTCCAGTCCCCTGTCTTTTTTGGAACTAAAAAGAACCTTGAGTAGATTCCGGATCCTATTTGGTCCGCTGGGACTGGCTGGATGGCTCTTTTTACTAGCAGTTTTGATATTTCTAGTACTGCTAGTTCCCTTAGACCGGGTGGAACGTCTGGAAGGGTTCCCTTTTGTTGAATTGGGGTTTGAATAAAGGGAATTTTGTAACCCTCAGATATAATTGACTGTACCCATTTGTCTTGAGAAAGGGAAAGCCAGGCTATTGGGTACAGCGATAATTTTCCCCCGACTGCCTCCGAAGGTGGAAGATCGGGCAACATCTCAGGGATGCTGGAAGGGTTTGTCAGAAAGAGGCTCTCTGCTACCCTGATTCTGCGGACCACCTCTGCCCCTAGGGTGGCGTCTATTATTGTTACCCCCTCTGCCTCTGGGGGTAAATTGACTTCGTGCATCAGGCGTGACTCCTTGAGATTTGCGGAACCACATTTTCCCTCCCTTCTGTCCTTTGGGGTAAGGTCTTGAAGGGGTGGAGAAACGGATTCCTACGGCACAAAGAGTCTTGCCATCTTGTTCGCATCTAGTCAAAGTGTCTTTCATTTGAGGTCCGAACAAGGTCGACCCATCAAAGGGGGAGTTTGTAAAGGATGCCTTGAAGGGGTCTGCAAAATTACAAAGCCGCATCCAGGACTGACGCCTTAAAGCCACTCCTGTGCCTGCGGCCCTACTCACTCTATCGGCTGCATAAGAAATGAGCCGCATGGAGGAGTTAACAATGGAGTTAAGGATTCCTAGCTGTGAGCTAATCTTATCCTGAGACCCAGCAGCTGACGGATCCTGTAAAACTTCTCCCAACTCTTTAAGAACATCTCTTTGAAGGTGGGTGAAGTGGCATAAGTAGTTCAGCGATCTCATGGCAAAAGTCGCTGAAGAAAAAATCCGCTTGCCGTACCTGTCCATAGTCCTAGAATCCTTGTTAGGAGGATGGACAGGTACTGAAGGATCAGCTAATTCCTTCTTGGTGGCAGCAGCCACCACCATGGCATCAACTGGGACACCCTTTGTTAAATATTGTCTATCTTGTGGGGCCGTAATAAATTTTGAAGGCCTCCTAGGGATAGGTTCCACCGATTCCGGAGCCATCCACACCTTCTGAGCCACTACCTCCATAAGAGGGACGAAAGGTGGAGACACCCAGGAGGTGGAGGATCGAGATCCGAATGCCTCCAGGTATACTGACTCGTACTCGGAAGGATTAAGGGAGGGCCAGTTCCCCCTCTGCTTAAGGAGTTCAAGGATGTCTGAGAATGAGACATCCTCAGAGGAGGACCTTGGGCATCCCTCCGACTCATCCAGGTCAGTATCTGATGTAGTAGACTCAGGGGAGTCTAGATGTTTCCTCTTACATGTCCTCTTATGCGGGGGTTCACCTGACGGATCAGGAGAAGCCTCGGAAGAGGAAGATATTCCCAATGGGGAAACCTGAGGCGTTGGATCTCTGGGTCTGGGAGCAAGAGAGTGGGAAGAGACGTCAGCAGGCACTGTAGTGGGAGGAGCTGATGGAACTGTCCGTTGACTAAGCCTAGGGGCTAGTGCACTCCTCATCACCTCGAAGGCTCCCCCGTCAGAGAGACCAGAAAGTTCCCACTTCGAAGAGATAGGAACCCCAGGCCTCACCGAGAGGGAAGGCTCCGAGGCAGATGTCGGGGCCGAGCTCACCAACGCTGAAGCTCCGAGAGGGAGAACGGGGTCGGACAAGGGTCCGATGCCACTCGCCCCCTCGAAGCCGAAGAGAGAGACCAGACGCCCGGATCCCTCCAATGAAGGTCTCAAGGAGGAAATCGGAGCAGAGGACGACGGAGCCGAAAGGGGTGGTATCGGCTCCGAAGCCACAATGGTACCGGTTCCGAGGAGCTCTGGCTCCGAGCTCTGTAAGAGAGTCGAAGGAGGAATGATTGGTGGATGTGAAATAGCTACCGTCTGTTGAGATGGGCTATGGACAATTTGGGCCAATGCCTGAGACTTTAATAGTCTACTCACCACTCTCTCGAGGTCATGATCAGACAGCCTGGACGACCGAGAAGAACGGCTCTGATGGCTCCGCTCCGAGAGCAAGGGTGATCTCGGAGCCGAACGTATGGATTCCACTGAAGGGGATCGAGATCTCTTTTTTGAGATCGATGGAGCCAATGGAGCCGAAGATACGTCGGCTCCAGCCGGAGTCGACACTGAATGTCTGGATTGGACAGTATCGGCGCTGGATGGAGCCGATACTGAGGTGGGTAAGGTGGAGGGATCGGCTCTGGCCAGAGCCGATCTCGACCCTGGTGAGGGTGAACCCGAAGCCGGCGGCTTGGACGTCTCAGCCGAAGGCTTAACAGGTTTCGAGGGCTTCCCCGGCGCCAACTTAGTCGGGGAGCTCTCGGGCTTTAATAAGCCCCTTAATATCAGCTTATTTTTTCACTCCTGCAGGACTCTTGGGCTGAAAGCATGACAGATAGCACAAGAGTCCTGCAGGTGCAAAGGTCCCAGGCAATAAACACAAGAAGTGTGTCCGTCTGTCAGAGACATCTTCTGACAGCACAAGTCACACTTCTTGAAGCCTGAGACCTTAGTGTCCTTCGACATAACTGTGTCGAGGAAACACAATACAGTAGCACACACACAAAAACACTCAATCCAACAATTTAAAATAAACAGGGATAACACACAGTCATACACAAACAATCCCTGACAGGAAAAAATTTAGGGAGGGGAAGGCCTAAGGCCTAAGCAGGGAAAGGGAATAAATTACTGGAAAAAAAGGGACACTGACGGGAATAGGGTTAAAGTAAGTCGTTAAGGTTAACAAAACACAAATATATATATAAATTTAAAGGGGGGGTAGACGAAAAGTCTCAAAAACTATTCACTTACCTAGAGCTGGTAAAAGAAGGCACCTCGTTAGCGAAGCGGCAAACGAGATCTGGGTAGTCCCCGCCTTGCATCATGGGATATAGGGTTGCCTCGAGCTAGTGAAATTAGCTCTCGAGCTTAGCAAGTGCCGAGTTGGAGCCGAACCCATCCAGCAAGAATGAAGGCGAGATTGACAACTTAACATCTGTAAGTTAGGACAGGAAGAGCAAATTGGTTTATAGCTTGGATTTTGTTCCTAGATGCAATGCTGTTTTCAGGATTAATTTAAGTCTTCTAAAGTACTCCTTACTAAGTTTTATTCACATTTGTTCATGTTTTATTGTTGATCCTTCATCAATTACCAAGTATTTATACACTCCCGCTTGCTCAAGTTCTTTTATATCACATTCTTGTCCCAAAATGATGTTTTCTTGGTGCTGCAGTTTTCCGGCTTTAAAGGTTGCTTTTGCACATTTATCAAGACCAAATGATATTCTTATATCATCTAAAAAGGTTTTGACAACTTGCAGTTGTACTTTCAGTCCTCATCTGATGAGCTATACAGTTTCAAATCACCAACAAAGAGAAGATGAGAAGTCTTTACACTTTGTTGTTTTCTAGGAGCCAAATTATAGCCACGGCCTAAGCTGTTAAGTAGACAGCTTAATGGGTTAAAGGCAAGGCAGAATAGCAGCCGTGACTAGAGAGTCAT
Organism: Protopterus annectens; assembly: GCF_019279795.1. Lineage (NCBI taxonomy): Eukaryota > Metazoa > Chordata > Ceratodontiformes > Protopteridae > Protopterus > Protopterus annectens. The sequence goes on along the minus strand of NC_056727.1, from coordinate 1,256,241 downwards.
CCTGGAATATCCCACTTTGAATTTTTATCCCTGGAATAATAATTTGTCCTTTATCATGGCTTAACTGCAACGTGGTCTGCCACTGTTCCATGATCACTGCAACGTAGTCGATCAGTGTAGGATGTAACATATAAATTTTTAAGCACTCTTTTGTCCATGAATGTGGGATATTATCAAATGCTTTTTTGTAGTCCATCCATGCCGTACTTAAATTCTTCCCCTTTTTAAAGTTCTCCACTATGACATTATTTAACAGCAAAAGATCCTTTGTCCCATATGACTTTCTTTTATTGCCCTTTTGTTCTACTGTCATAATTGAGTTTTCTTCTAAATGACTATAAACTCTCTAGGCATCAATTCCAGAGTATAGTATATACGTTGCCGGAAGGCAAGTTATTGGTCAACAGTTTTTAGGATAGCCTGCAGGTTCACTCTTAAGTAGTAGCATTGTTTTTCCTGTTGTTAGCCAGGTTGGTGCATGTTCAGGGTGCGCATATAAATAGTTCTTACTCATAGCTAAATCTTCGTGCAAAGATGAAGTCTGTATTACACAGATGAAAGCGCTTAACCAATGTTTTTAGTAGTGCGTGTATTGCAATAAATTATCTTTTACTTGACCGGGTCAAGTTTTACTCGTACTGTTTACCTAGCAGAGACTGCGTTTTTGCCTCACTTGTTTTTTCGGTCTTCGTGCAAAGATGTTAATACTTTTAACCAGAAGTTAGGTAATGCATCTGGGCCTGGGGTTTTCTAACTGGAGGCTTTTCTTAACTTTATTTATTTTATTTTTATTTATTTTATTTTATTTTACTTTACATTTGTTAACCGGGAAAGTCAGACTGGATACAGGTCCATTTTCAGCGGAGACCCGGGGAGAAAAGCTCCAAATGTACAAAAAGAAGTGTAAATACAGTGAAATTATTACAGTGATGTATCACAAAACTGAGATTTGTTTAATGATGTGTACACACAGGTACATGTTATTCTCACATACACACAGCAAAGGTTGGAAGCAAGTAGATGAGAAAGAAATAGTTAAAGATTTCATCTGAAAAAGGAAAATACATATATTAAAGGTGGTTATACATGGTGTAGTGTTAACTTTAAATCTTTCCAGTAGGTGGGTGATACACAGAATTTTAAACAGTTAGAACAGTTTTAAACAGTTATTTCAATATCTCTGGCTGTTACTTCATCCCATTTCACATCTTGTACCTTTAAAACTCTTATTCTTTCTTTTACTTCTTCTATCCATTTAGCATCTTTGTTATGTTCCACGGAATCTTCACAAATACTTCTTAAAAATATATCTGTTTCTTCTTTTCTTGGTGGTCTTTCAATTCCTTTTACCTTATAGGTTCATAGGTTGGTACTAGGCTATTGGCCCTAGGGTGTATACAAGTCTAGCCATAACAATTCTCTGGCTATTTCTTCCCACAATATTTACTTCCCTGGAACCCTGTCTAGCAAGGCGCCTGATGTGATCCCCGGGGTAAATTTCCTATCTCCCATCCAATCATCAAGGTTCCTTTTGAAGAGGACCAAGGAGGTACTCTGCTTGACATGTATGGGCAGTCTATTCCAGAGTATGGGGAGTCTCTGGGTCAGGAACCTATCCCTCCAGCATGTTTTGTTCATTGTGATGACAAGGTATAGGTCGCTGGAGCATGTGGCTCTGAGGGATTGGGATTTCTTTAACTCATTAACCCCGAGTACCTTCTCATGGTGCCTGTGTGCTTAAACCCAAGCGCGCCATGAGAAGATACAAATTATAAGCCTTTACCCCCGAGCGCCTTCCACAAGCGAGACAAATATTCATACAGATTTCTACTTCACCTTAATGTAAAAAGCACTGAAATCATAACTAAATGTGTAATTTATCTTCTGTAGTTACGATTCAGTGTGTTTTTACATTAAGGTAACATTTAAGTTTTTGTAGAAAATCGGGTTTGAAAGTTCTTCATAAAGCAAGTGGTGGCAGCCAATCGGATTCTTGCAATCCAAGCCGCCACTTGCATAACACCTCCACCCCCAAACTACATTTCTTTTCTTTTTCTGTAAATAAAAAGGGTGTCCAGCAGCAGGTATTTCCTTTCTTTTTGCAAAGATTTGGAGATTGCACCTGCTGCTGGATCCTGTATTTTATTATCGGCACTCTAGGATTTCACCGATCGCACTACTAGCAGTTACCGTTCATCTGGGTTTTTTTGTTTCTTCCGGTGAGCTCTTAAAATTTTTTTTTTTTACTTTTTTTAACTGTTTTTTCCCCCCTTCCCATGCCAGGATGTCCTTGTTTACATTGTCATGTAGTCTAACATGTAGGTAGTGCAGAAGCTTTCCGTAACTGAGACCACTGACCAGACTAGCTATACAGAAGAGGCACAGTGAATCAAATCACGGAACACACCTTTTAATCCTCTGCCCTAACTGGAAAAGGCTGTTAGAGGCTAAGCATGATTTTTGGCATGGCACTCATGCTCTGTGGTCAAATATCCTTTCGTTTGCTATGATTTCCACAAATCCTATGAAAGATGTCATTTTGCAACTACGATAGAATGAGTTATTTAACAAGTAATATATCCGTGCTTGGAAAATGGTCTTTTCAGTACAGGTGCGATCACCATTTATATTATCTACAGAACAGCCATTAATTTACCCCAGTAATCTATATTAATATCTTAACTAGTAAGATTGTAACAATTATTATTTGAATATAGATTGCAATGTACTCATTAGATACAGAATTAGTATACCTAATTATTTTATGCACACATCGGTTAGGATAGAATAACTCTTGAAAGGAATTATTTATAGAAAATTAAAATAATGTTCTAGTACTGCATGCGTGAGTGCATGATGCAACCATAAAGACATTATAATACACAGGCTGTAGTTTTACAAAAAACATAGTGTAGATATGAATAGCTGGAGTACAAGCAGTTTCAGTATCAGATCTCATAGCACAGTCACAGTGATATCACAAGCAGTGCGGTTCACGTATAGATGGAATTACTTCAAGCTTTCCTCGTATATTTTTATATATTGTATTGTCTATCGGCTTTGCCCGATATATTCTATTAATAGGAATGTGACTGAAAGTGAATAACTCTCATGTTAATGTCCTTCGGCTTATCCCGGTTAGGGATCGCTACAGCAGAACTCCGGTCCGCTAATGATTGGCAGTGGATTTTGTACGGTGCTGAGTTGCCAGCCCATTGCCCAACTTTCAAAGAATCACCCACTCATGCTGCAGATTCCACACAGAAGGCGCTCAAGATGTTACTGCTCACATTTACATATTACAGCTTACATATTATATTTAGTTGTAAGCTCTGACCCTGGGCATGCTTACGAAGCATACGAAGCTGTCTTGCCTTTTCACTGAATTCATCACTCCTTTATGTAGTAATACATCCTCAGCTACATATCTTTATCTGGTTACCACTGTTCTCCCCTTGCTAGCTCAATGAAGTCATGTCAATAAGCTGCATCCTTTCCAGTCTTATCTTTTGCAGATGTAATTGAAACTGCTTTTTTAGATATTGGAAAAACAGTGATGATTTTCATTGGTGTTATATCAAGGTCGAGCAAAGTCAGTATGATTGCTAAGTGACATTGTTGATGTCAGAAAATATTTTGTATAGTGGGTAGACTTCTGTCTCTTGATTACGAGCATTTGAGTGTTAAATACAAACATTTATTATGCCGTGAATATGCCCCCCTTTCCACTCTATGTGCATAACAAGGTAGTTCCAGACAATTTATTTCCCTAGTTTTTAATAGATGATTTTCAGCTCTTTCTGGCAGTCATTCAGACAGCATGTATATGGCGATAGTGATCCCACTTTCTTGCTGTAAACGGAATCTGGTAATTTTCATGAGCAGTCAGTTAGTGGAAGCAGAACACGCATAGCTTACTTCTTCAGAGCAAACTGCTTTGCTTATGTCTTTTTTTATAAGGATGTTTGAAAATGTGGCAAGTCTGATAAGTATTGTCTGTAACTACCGAAAGAAGGAACATCTACAGGCATACTGTAAATAGCAAGTTATGAAACAGAGCTGTTTTCAGAGACTAAGGTTTAATGCAGTCTAAAAACAGCGGCTGGACATAATGGGGACAGAATGCAGAATGACGTAATAACAGCAAAGTATGCAGCCAGTTTATAGTCAATTCGGAATAAAATATAATAACTTGTTAATTGTTTCAGTGTATACGTTTTGCACTCTGTGGCTTCCTTAGCCTTCAGTTTATAATACTATAGACATTTTCAAAACGTACTTACAAAGAATGGAGCAGTATGCAACTATCAGATGGAAATCTAACGAAATAAGGGATGTGCCTCATTTATAACCATAGCGAATGTGCCAAATGCACAAATAGTTCTGCTCTCTCTAATCTCACTTTACATTTTTGTTTCAATAAGGAATGTAGTAACAAGCGAATAAAGAAAGAAATCAGGAAATATGTGAACATTGTAATACTGAAGCTGTGTGCCTGTATTATGCCAAATATAGAATCCTCCCGGCAGATGTAAATCTGTAAATCATGTATCAGAGGTGACAGAAAATCATTCCTACAAGTATCTGTAATAGATCACTGCAGGTTCATGTAGGTTAGTGTTCATGAAATCTGAAATGTGTTGAAAATGGCAAACATGGAAGATACCTCATCATTCCTAAAGGGTTTCCACCTAAAGTTACTAGACCAAGACCGAGCCTTGATCAAATACAGCATCTAGCATTATTTCATGATTCAGACACTATGATATTTAACAGTTTTCTCTGTGCATATATGTGAGTGATATATATATATATATATATATATATATATATATATATATATATATATATATACATACATACATACGCCTATATATATATATATATATATATATATATATATATATATATATATATATATATATATATATATATATATATATATATATATATATATATATATATATATATATATATATATATATATATATCTATATATATATATATATATATATATATATATATATATAGATATATATATATATATATATATATATATATATATATATATAGATATATATATATCTTGCTAGACCAATTTGAATTAATATTTGCATCTCTCCTAAATTATGTCTATGTTAGCTAAGAATGATAAGGTGTATATAAACATGGGGCAGGTGCTACATTGCCTCAGATTGCAAAGTATAAGTACGCTCAACATGTCTTCAAAGTGCCAAGTGTATATAGGCCCACCACAGAAGGAGACAGAACAACTGTGAACCCATGATGTAGAAATTGGTGAGGGCTAAGTAGTGCTATATATATTTGGAGAAGTTTGGTGATGAAGTTAGGAGACGATGATAGGATAAACAGGTTAGCTTATTAGATGGATCAGCCAGATAAGTTTGACATTTTTGCTTGTCTTATTGCATTTCTGATTATACTCAGTAGTTGCTTGAGTGAGATAAAGGTTATTACTTGCTGACTACTACCAGCATGGGGATACTATATATTTTGGGCATTTTTCTTGGTTTTGTCAGTCATGTAGAATTTAGGTGGGAGGAAGGGCTCAGTAATATCTAATTGTTATACTACTTTACTGAATGACTCGGGTCTTTTCCTTACTAATGATAATGAGTCTGTGTTACATAACAGCTGCACAACGTAATATAATGAATGCCTATTCAACAGGTTCTGTGGAGCAATTATCACCCGTGTCTTAGTATGCTTAGTTATGCAGTATTCAAATGGGCGTCATTAGCACATTACCAATAAGTGCAGTTACAATTTATCACTGAGTCATTATCACTTTTTAGGCCAAACTCTCAGCAGCTGTCGCTGTTATTCCCATTAGTAAAAGTCGTTATCACATTGATGAATGCACAAGCCAACTTTGGGTTTTTCTCCACTTGGAGTCATTGCAAGCCACCCCCACACCAGTTTATTTCTTTCATTTTTACAATTTCAAGAAATGTAACAAATATATGAGGCAAAATCTGGACATAGATATATATCAAAGTTTGGTTACTGTGCGTATCTCTACATGTTCCTGAAGGGTCATTTGGGTGAATGTTTCATTTAGGGACATGTGTATAACATGCAGTAATGAAGATGTTGGTAGGGCAAATAATTCATTTGTGTACCAGGGAAGTGCTTGTACATACATGGTCAGGCTGCTGAAGATCGTAATACAGACATGGTGTAACAAGTATAGGTTGCCTATAGCTCAGGTTTTTCAGTGATGGTTATAATTTTTTGTTTATGAATCCAGCTTTCAAGAATAATTTATTATCTCTTAACAATATGCACATACTGCATTGAGGAAAACTGATAGGTCTTATTGTAACCACTGTGATGGTCAGATGCGATAACTGGAATTATTACTTTTGTGACTAATTCTTACATGAATGACACAGATAAGTTTGCCATTTCTTCGTGTATTACTGTACTTCTGCTTATACTCAGTAGTTGGGCATGTTTCCATGCTTGCTCAGTTATGGGTGGAAATTAGGTGGGTAGGAGGAAGGGCTCAGTAACATCCAAGTGTTATACTATTTTGACTGAATTATAATGATGTAGTATTTCTACTGGATGATAATGAATGCCTCTGCACTCCCCTCTAACATGTATTAGAACATGCTAATGCAAAGAATACTGCCCCTGTGGCTAGGATGGAAGATTTGGATGGGCTAACCAGGTAATGCATATGATATACATACATATGTAGTCTTCCAATACATCTGTCAAACATCAGTAGTAATCTGTTTGCAATTTCTTTCCTGTGCAGGTTTGTCCACCTTCTGACACTGTCATGGTTGCATGACCAGGAGAACGACAAGTGAGAGTGTGGGTATGTGGCCATTCCTAGATTCACTGGGCTGCCAGCCATGCCTCCGAAACTGAAAACCAGTACAACTTGAGCTTCCCCACATCCAGTGTGAAGGTATACTGGATTGCAAGAAGAGGTATGCATTGAAGCGGAGTACTGCAGTTGTTGAAGAAAAGTGTTCCAGCTACCCTGAGCCTGACATTCTTGTGCTGCAGATTGGAGGGAATGATGTCCTCAGTCAACTACTCAGAAGGCTACGGTTTCAAATCACAGCAATTTTTTAACACCTGCAGTCATGGTGGCCACATTGTCATTTTGTGTGGTCTGATATAATCCCTCGACAGATATGGAAAACAGCAAAAAGTCAGCGGGCAGCGCACAAGGCCAGATGTTTACAGAATGGGTTCATGCATGGCTTGAAGCACAGGGTCGGTGGATCTACAATCTGTCATGACAGCATCACCGCACAGGATGTTCACCTGTTCAGAAGGGATGGCTTGTTCACCTAACTGAGGAGGGCATTGCGTTGTTCTTGACTGACCTCCACAAGTGAGTGAGGAGAGCTATGCAGGACTGGTAATATGCAGCTTGTGAGAAGACTGGAAAACACCCATGACCAAGTAGGACCAGTATGGTAAGTAAAACTCTGCTATGAATTGTGTTGTGTAAAATATATTTTTCTGAGTTTGGCAAATAACTGTGGTAAGGAGATGGTGAAGATGCTGAGAAAGAACAACTGTTTCAGGAGAGTGCTAGCACGTACAATCTGATATGTCAGTAACTATCCTGCAATACTTCTTTTTTTATTCTGCTTTTATCAGGCATGTGTAGAGTTTAGATGACAGGAAGGGCTTAGTAATGTCAGTGTGCCAAGTAATGCCTCATTTTGGTGACAGTATTGCTGGTTCCAACATGGTAAATGAATTGTGCCTGTATGTTCTATACATGTGCAGATATCAAAGTTTTTTTCAGACTTAGGTTATGGAAATTATATTTTTTTTCATATTCTGGTAAATAACTTTGCAAGGGAGCATCTGAATGTGCCGAGTAATATCTCATTTTGAAGACAGTATTGCTGGTTCTAACATGGTAAAAGAATTGTTGACATGTGCAGATATCAAAGTTTGTTTCGGACTTGGGTTATAGAAATTATGATTATTTTTTCATATTTTGGTAAATAGTTTTGCAAGGGAGCATCTGAATGTGCCAAGTAATATCTCATTTTGAAGACAGTATTGATGGTTCTAACATGGTAAAAGAATAGTGCCTGTATGTTTGACACATGTGCAGATACCAAAGTTTGTTTGGGACTTCGGTTATGGAAATTATGATTTTTTTTCATATTTTGGTAAATAACTTTGCAAGGGAGCATCTGAATGTGCCAGGTAATATCTCATTTTGAAGACAGTATTGCTGGTTCCAACATGGTAAAAGAACTGTGCCTGTATGTTTGACACCTGTGCAGATATCAAAGTTTGTTTCGGACTCAGGTTATGGAAATTATGATTTTCATTTTCATATTTTGGTAAATAACTTTGCAAGGGAGCATCTGAATGCAAGTAATACCTCATTTTGAAAAGATTATTTATAGTTCTAACATGGTAAAGAATGGTGCCTGTATGTTGTACTCCTAGGCAGATATCAATGTTTGTTTCGGACTTAGGTTATGGAAATTATGATGTTTTTTCATATTTTGGGAAATAACTTTGCAAGGGAGCATCTGAATATGCCAAGTAACACCTCATTTCGAAGACAGTATTGCTGGTTCCAACATGGTAAAAGAATGGTGCCGGTATGTTTTACACATGTGCTGATATCAAAGTTTGTTTCGGACTTAGGTTATGGAAATTATGATTTTTTTCATATTTTGCTAAATAACTTTGCAAGGGAGCATCTGAATGTGCCAAGTAATATCTCATTTTGAAGACAGTATTGCTGGTTCCAACATGGTAAAATAATTGTGCCTGTATGTTTGACACCTGTGCAGATATCAAAGTTTGTTTGGTACTTATGGTTATGGAAATTATGATTTTTTTTCATCTTTCGGTAAATAACTTTGCATGGAAGCATCTGAATGTGCCAAGTAATATCTCATTTTGAAGACAGTATTGCTGGTTCTACCATGGTAAAATAATTGTGCCTGTATGTTTGACACGTGCAGATATCAGTTTGTTTCGGACTTAGGTTATGGAAATTATGATTTTTTTTCATATTTTGGTAAATAACTTTGCAAGGGAGCATCTGAATGTGCTAAGTAATACCTCAGTTTGAAGACAGTACTGATAGTTATAACATGGTAAAAGAATGGTGCCTGTATGTTGTACTCATGTGCAGATATCAAACTTTGTTTTGGACTTAGGTTATGGAAATTATGATTTTTGTTTCATATTTTGGTAAATAACTTTGCAAGGGAGCATCTGAATGTGCTAAGTAATATCTCATTTTGAAAAGATTATTTACAGTTCTAACATGGTAAAAGAATTGAGCCTGTATGTTGTACTCATGTGCAGATATCAAAGTTTGTTTCAGACTTAGGTTATGGAAATTATGATTTTTTTCATATTTTGGTAAATAACTTTGCAAGGGAGCATCTGAATGTGCTAAGCCATATCTCATTTTGAAAAGATTATTTATAGTTCTAAGATGGTAAAAGAATGGTGCCTGTATGTTGTACTCATAGGCAGATATCAAAGTTTGTTTGGAATTAGGTTATGGAAATTATGAATTTTTTTCATATTTTGGTAAATAACTTTGCAAGGGAGCATGTCAGTGTGCCAAGTAATACCTTATTTTGAAGACAGTGTTACTCCTTACAACATGGTAAAGAACTATGTCTGTGCACTCTACACATGTACAGATATCACAGTTTGTTTAGTCTTGTACGATTATGAAAATTGTACATTTACAATACTTTTCATTATTATGCCCATATCTTTGCAAGGGAGCTTGGTGATCACACAAATGATGCATCATTTTGAAGCTGACATTCAGATGCACAACTTCTACACTGATATGTAGGCTCTGTCTGTTACAGGTGATGAGATATTATGCTTTGTTTATTAATCAAATATGAAAAATAATATATTAATCATATTTATGTGAATATCTACAGAAAGGAATATCACACAGTAATGGTTAAGGTATCATTTTAAAGCTGACATTCATATTAGCAAATTACATTCAAATTGTATGGGTCTGCATGGGACATTGACCAATATATTGTGCTTTGTTTTTCCAAAAAGGTAAAAAATATGCACAAAATCAGCATTCCTTGCCAAATATTTAATAATGACTTTGATATACACTGTCAACATTTACACTGCTGAAAAGGTCAGTGTCTGCTGAACAACTTTCGTGTTTACATTTTTAGTCTAGCTCTTACAGTTAAAGAGTTATGAACATTTGTTTTCTGTATGGATTTACAAATGGATTTTCTGAAAATGAGCTCAGGCTGCACTGTTATTCCTATGGTGGAATTAAGCAGGCATCCTTTCCTGAGCTGCTCCGGAGTGAATGAGTTAAGTGTGGCATGTCCAACAGCTCTGGTTTTGACATGGTCTTATATGTTAAGCAGAGATCGTCTCTGAGTAGACGATATGCGACAGAGTATAGCTGGAGTTTTTTAAGTCGGTCAGCATAGGGCATCTGCTTTAGGCCTGTGATTCTTTTAGTGAGGTGTTTCTGTGGCCTTTCCAGTTGTTGCAGATGTCTTGTGAGGTACATACCAAATGGGGCGTTGTACTCTATGATGGGTCTAATGAGGGATGAGTACAATGGGACAATGACCTCCTTTTTTCTGGATGAAAAGCCCTTAGTGATGAGGTGTGCCACATAGAAGGATTTCCTGACTGTTGTGGCGATGTGGTTATCGAATGTGAGACCACTGTTCACCTGTGTTCCTAAGTCTCTTATCACACTTTCAGTGTTTAGTGTACTGCCACCTATGTGGTAATTCATGGGTACATGGTTTTTCCCAAAGGAGATAACTATACACTTCTTGGCATTGAGCTTGAGCCCATGGCTCTGGCACCAAGCATCTGTTTCTGTAAGGCCCTTTTGCAGAATATCCACATAATTTGGGGATTCAATCATGGCTCCCAGTTTGCAGTCATCCGCAAATTTTATTAGCCAGAGTCCCTTAGTGTTGGCCTGTACTTCAGAGAAGTAGATGCCAAACAAGAGCGGTCCCAGGACTAAACCGTGAGGTGCTCCACTTTTCACCTGTCTGGAGATGGATTTGGTGTCAGCTACTTTTATAGTGTGGGTTCTGTCAGTAAGCCAGTTGGTAACCCATCGAGTGACATAGGGATTTATGTCCAGCTTAGTAAGTTTATCTATGATTCCAGAGTGGGGGATGGTGTCAAAGGCCTTGGCGAGGTCCAGATAGGCTGTGTGGACCACCTTACCCTTGTCCACAGCTCTGGAGACTGACTCGAAGAAGTCAATCAGGTTCAGTAGACATGAACCAAACTGGGTGGGGTTCAGTGCTTGAAGGTTACCAATGTCTTTGTTTATAAGTTCCATGATAATACAGTCCATGGCCTTACAGATCAGGCTCATCAGACTGATGGGATGGTAGTTCCCAGGATCCAAGGTGGATTTCCCCTAGTGGAGTGGGATAACTGCAGCTGTGTGCCACTCAGTGGGCATGAAGCCTGAGGTGAGGCTATGATTAAACATGACACTTAGGTGAGGTGCCAGTTCATTTTGTAGTTCATGTAGTACACAGCCTGGGATGGGTTTTCCCCAACTCTCTATAGAACGTTTTTGGGTCATCAATAAATTGCTTATTTTGTATTTTTCCTTTATATTTATCTGCGTACCTTCTAAGTTTTTTTGCCTGTGCTGAGATTTTTAGCTTGTTATTTGCGATAGTGTACAATAGATCCTGCTCTGTTCCAATACTGTGCATTGTTTTCATTACATCTATCTTTCTTAGTATTTTTGTTGATCTGTTCCCTCTTCTATATTCTTCTAACAGTGACACTTCTTGTCTTAACTGCTTTGTAGCTTTCTCTATTCGATATTTCTATGATCTTCTTCATCTTCTTCTTTCGGCTTTTCCCGGTTAGGGGTCGCCACAATGGATCACCTGTCCGTTCATAACTGGCAATGGAGTTTTACAGTGTCAAGTTGCCAGCCTGGCACCCAACCTTCCACAGAAGGCACACATATGCAAGCACTCCCGTCTAGGGCCAATTTAGTGTGTCCAATCCACCTACAGCATGTCTTTTGGGATGTGGAAGGAAACCGGAGCACCCAGAGGAAACTCACGCGACTGCAGGGAGGACATGCAGACTCTGCACAGAAGGCACCCCAGCTGAAGATCGAACCAGAGAACCTCTTGCTGTGAGGCAGCAACGTTAACAGCTGCATCACTGTCCCACCCATTCAATATTTGCATGATGGTATTTGATCTTTCCCCTTCCTTTTCCTCACTACCCTGTGTTCTTGTAGTAGAACTTTATCAGTTATTAATTTAGTTGCACAGTAATATATCTTGTTTACTTCTATTATATCATGTGGATCTCTATGGACATTTCTAATTACTGTGTTCATTTGTTTTATCAAACTTCTGACTTTTTGAGTTTTATTGACCTTCTGCAGTTTATTTCTTTCATTGATCATAATATGTCTACCTATCTTTATTAAATACGCAATTCTTCTCTTAGCTTGTTTTCTTCTAAACTAAGGGCACATTTTTTATTTTCCATTTCCTGCGGGCATTCTACAGAAAGTTCTGTAGCATCTTCCTGTGATACATTCTCTTCAGTTTATTCCTGTGCCACCCATTGCTCTATCATATGAGAACTTACTGGCCTATCGCTCCTCAAGATTGACTGGGTCAGAGTTTGTTGTTATGTGATGTATGTAGTATTTTTAATGTTTCATAAGAGGATGATTACATTTTTAACAAGTACTGAGTACAACTTTAGTTACAATTGGCTTTGCTGGGTTAATTGACAGAATTAATTGGTCATGTGATTTTTTAAATATGTATAAATTTAGTTCTTTAACTGTTGAATGATATTCTGAAGAAGTCCATATTGTCGGGTGAAAGCACTAAACAAGTGTTGTGTGTTAATAAAGCATTGCAGTTTCGTTGTTCTCGCTCATGGCTTTTTTTTGTCATTTGTTCTTGGTTTCTTGAGACGAGAAGGCACAGAGTTCTTGAAGATGCAGGAGGGGGCACTTTCCCCCATGGTGACTGGGAGAAGCCCTTTTAGAATGATGCTCCACTACCACACAATGGCCAATAGTTTCACTAATACTATGGGAGGTCTCTAAATGACCAATGACAAGTCAACAGACACACTTGGCATTAACATCTTTATTGGGCCAAATTTTAAAACATGAGAGCTTTTCTGACATACTGAAAAATTAGCAACAACAATAAGGATGGACAGACAAAGATTTTTTTTGTGAGACAAAAAAAGTGTTTAAAACCCTAAGGGCAATGACTGAAGAAGAGACGCGAAAAAGCAAAAGGATAAAAAAGAAAGGCAGATACTAATAAATATCCATTTGTAAGGGAGGTAAAAAGAGGTAAAAGTATATATGAAACCATAGGTTCATAGGCAGGTACTAGGCTATCGGCCCGAGGGCCTATGCAAGCCTAGCCAACAAGGTTCCCTGACTTATGCCACCCAAGAAAGTTATTTTCCTGTACCACTGTCGAGCAGAGATAGAAGTGATCATAGCAAGAGAAGGAGTAAATCAAACACTTATCTCTAATATTAAACCTGAGCTCCAAAAGATCTGTCCTATGCTTGTGGTGGCACACAAGATCTGAGGTAGCTCTTTCAGCACAAGGGGGTTATGGGTAAGGGAAAGGAGTCTGAGCACTGCATACAAACCCTAAGAGTGGTCAAAGTCAGATCCAGCATGGATCCAAAGACCATATGTTAAGGAATGGATGGAACAGACAACATCAGATCAAAGGGCTAAGAACTTTCTGATATCCAAATAGCATAATGTATTACATGAAAGTGAAACATGAAAAGTAAAAGTCTTTCAGGAATAAATCAAAAAGAAATATTGTGTATGACATTCATAGCAACTATTCTCAGTGTTAAGTCTTACCGTGGCTGGATCCACAAGCATTGAAATAAGGTTTAGGCTGTCTGTGAAGGGAATTTTTCTGGCTTTCAATTCTACTTCCCATGTCTCCTTAAGTAAAAGGTTGCGGAAGTTTTGATTAAATGGCCCACAGTAAGAAAGAAAACCAGTGGCGAGTAATACATCACCAACTAATCTGAAAAACAATGAAATACGCTTAAATTGTTAGCTTCAAATTTGGAAAAATTCTGAATGTTAAATGAAAAATTAACTGTTTCAATACATTGTCTAATGAAAAAGCACTTACCACTCTTGCCTCCTATTATGAAAAAAGAAAAAAATCATATTATACTAAAAATGCACTCTATATTTATCTTCCATTTTTATTTAATTGAAATGGGCAACTAATAGTAGGTGAAAACATAAGGCAAAATACACAAGCTCACAATCCAACAGGTGCACATAAAGCATCATAACATCATCATCATCTTCTTTTGGCTGTTCCTGCTGGGGGTCGCCACAGCCGATCATCCATTTCCATTTCTTCCTGTCCTCTGCATCTTGCTTTGTCACACCAACCACCTGCATGTCCTCTCTCACCACATCCATAAACCTTATCTTAGGCCTTCCTCTTTTCCTGTTACATGGTAGCTTCATCCTTAGCATCTTTTTCCCAATATACTCAGCATCCCTCCTCAGCAGATGTCCAAACCAATGTAATCTTACCTCTCTGGCTTTGTCTCCAAACCTTCCAACCTGGGATGACCCTCTAATATACTTATTCCTAATCCTGTCCACCCTCGTCACACCCAGTGCAAATCTTAACATCTTTAACTCTGCTACATCCAGCTCTAACTCCTGCCTTTTTGTCAATGCCACTGTCTCCAACCCATATAACATAGCTGGTCTCACTACCCTCTGGAAGACCTTCCCTTTCACTCTTACTGGTACTCATCTGTCACAAATCACTCCTGACACTCTTCTCCACCCTGCCTGTACTCTCTTCTTCACCTCTCTTCCACACTCACCATTATTCTGAACTACTGATCCCAAGTATTTAAACTCATCCACCTTCACCACCTCTACTCATAGGATCATAGGAGGTTACTAGGCTAATGGCCCTGGGGCACTTACAAGCCTAGCCAAGAGTTTATTCCCAAAAAAGAATGCTCAGTGAGCACCTGTCACCCCTGTCAGTGAGGGACAAAGGTGGAACCCCTGGAACAAATTTGTGGTTTACCATCCAGTCATCAAGGTTGTGCTTGAAGAGGATCAATAAGGTACTCTGTGTGACATGTATGGGAAGTCTCTTCCAGAGACCGGGTACCTCTGGGAGATAAACTCTCCAGCAGGTTTTGTTGATGTCACATATTAGATTTAGGCCTATCAAGTGGGTAATGTGCGAGGAGTTAGACTTACAGATATGGAGCATCTCTAGTAGGGCAGGGTCCAGTATTGCCCTGTAGGTTCATAGGTTCATAGGTAGGTACTAGGCTATTGGCCCAAGGGCCTACGTAAGCCTAGCCAGCAAGGTACCATAGCTTACGCCACCCAAGAAAATTATTTTCCTGTGCCACTGTCCAGCAGAGACAAAGAAGTGATCCCCGGGGTGTATTTCCTATTTCCCATCCACTCATCAAGATTTTTCTTGAAGAGTGCTAATGAAGAACTTTGCTTGACATAGATGGGTAGCTTGTTCCAGAGTGTAGGAAGTCTCTGGGACAGGAATCTATCCCTCCAGCATGTCCTGTTTATTGTGGTGACAAGGTTTGGGTCCCTAGAGTATGTAGCTTGGAAGGATTGGGATTTCTTTAGGTGTAGCATGTCCAACAGCTCTGGGTTTGACATAGCTTTATATGTTAGGCAGAGATCACCTCGGAGTAGGCAATATGCTACGGAGTAAAGTTGGAGTTTTTTTAGGTGGTCAGTGTAGGGCATTTGTTTGAGGCCAGTAATCCTCTTTGTGAGGTACTTCTATGGCCTTTCCAGCTGCTGCAGATGTCTTGTCCTTGCATCCTCACCATTCCTCTATCCTCCCTCTCATTCACACACATATATTCTGTCTTAGTCCTGCTGATCTTCATTCCTCTTCTCTCTAGAGCATATCTCCATCTCTCCAGGGTCTCCTCCACCTGTTCCCTACTCTCACTACAGATCACAATGTCATCTGCAAGCATCATAGTCCATGGGGACTCCTGTCTGATCTCGTCTGTCAACCTGTCCATCACCATCAGCAAATAAGAAAGGGCTCAGAGCTGATCCTTGATGTAATCCCACCTCCACCTTAAACGCATCCGTCACTCCCACCGCACACCTCACTGCTGTCACACCACCATTGTACATATCCTGTACCACTCTTACATACTTCTCTGACACTACCGACTTCCTCATACAATACCACAACTCCTCTCTAAGCACCCTGTCATATGCTTTCTCTAAGTCTACAAAAACACAATGCAACTCCTTCTGACCTCCTCTGTACTTCTCCATCAACACTCTCAGAGCAAACATTGCATCTGTAGTGCTCTTTTCCGGCATGAAACCATACTGCTGATCACTAATCATCACGTCCCTTCTTAACCTAGCTTCCACTACTCTTTCCCATAACCTCATGCTGTGACTGATCAATTTAATCCCTCTGTAGTTACTACAGCTCTGCACATCACCCATATTCTTAAAAAAAGGAAACCAAAACACTTTTTCTCCATTTCTCAGGCATCCTCTCACTTTCCAAAATTTCATTAAACAATATGGTTAAAAACTCCACTGCCATTTCACCTAAACACCTCCATGCTTCCACAGGTATGTCATCTGGACCAACAGCCTTTCCATTTTTCATCCTCTTCATAGCTATCCTTACTTATTCCTTGCTAATCCATTGCACTTCATAATTCACTATCCCCACATCATCCAACCTTCTCTCCCTCTCATTCTCTTCATTCATCAACCCCTCAAAGTACTCTTTCCATCTGCTCAACACACTCTCCTTGCTTGTAAGTATGTTTCCCTCATTATCCTTTATCACCTTTACCTGCTGCACATCTTTCCTAGCTCGGTCCTCTGTCTAGCCAAACGGTACATGTCCTTTTTTCCCTCCTTAGTGTCCAGCCTTTCATACAACTCTTATATTTATTTTATTTATTTATTTATTTATTTTACATTTGTTGACCGGGCTAGTCTATCTGGATATATGTCCATTTTCAGTAGAGGTCTGAGGAGAAAAGCTCCAGAAATTAAACGCATTAGACAAAGATAGACAATGCAAATACTAAGGCTTTAAATCAGGGCAAGTTAATACACATAATACATAAAATAGTCATGGCAAATACAAAGTATAATAAACAAATGTCTTAAAAAAGTAAAATGTAATTTTTTTTTTTTTTTTGTCAAAGAGAATTACATAAGACTGTATAAATGTCATAAAGGGAGAGCTATCAAGGCTGTAGGGAGCAGATATTGTAGGAATTTTGGAAAAAGAAAGGATAGGGAGGTAAAAAAAAGAGTAAGTCTGGGTTGGTGCAGGAGCAAAGCCAGTGTTTATTGAGATGAATTTTCAGCTGTCTTTTGAAAAGTGGAAGAGAGGACAAAGATAGGATTTCAGAGGGTAGTTTGTTCCACATTTTGCCAACAGAGTTGGAAAAAAGACAATCACCTGCAGAGTTATTGGGTTTGGTTATATTAATCAGTAGTTTCTTGGAAGAATGTAGATGTTTCAGGTTATTGTATGGTGAAATGAGGCTAGAGAGTATAGGTGTTTGAGTTGGTTGGTATAGGATCTTGTGAGCTATTAAGAGCTGTTGAAGTATGAGTTGGTTCTCGAGTTCAAGTCAGCCTAGTTTTCTTAGGTTCAGGCAGTGGTGAGTTTTAAATGGGGATCCTGTTGCAAATCGAGCAATATTATGGTAAGATGTTGCTAGTTTCTTGAGGTTGTTTTTGGAAAGATTCGTGTATATGGGGGAGGCATATAGAAGTGTAGAGATAAGGTGCGATCTAGCTAAGGTGGTCCTTGCTTCGGGTGAAAGGAAGGGTTTAATTCTATAAAGGGATCCGATTTTTCTATTAACTGATTTTATTGTGTTATTGATGTGAGTCTCGAAGCTGAGATTATTGTCAATAGTTATACCTAATAGTTTAGTAGTTGAATCTGGAGAGATGAGAGTGCTATCAGTGGAAGAAAGAGTGAAGTTTAGTGGGGTAGATCTGCGGGAAGGTGAGAACAATAGCAATTTAGTTTTCTTGGGATTAAGGAGTAGGCAACGATCAGAGAACCATTGTTCAACAGTTGTAAAAGCTTTTTGAGTGATTGACTGTAGTTCAGTTTGTGAATTAGCGGTGCAGATAATAGTAGAATCGTCTGCATATTGTATGCAGGTAGTATATGGGATGGCTAATTGGAGGTCATTAATAAAAATGGAAAATAGAAGGGGGTCTAAGATAGAGCCTTGAGGTACACCTAGAGAGATAGGAAGGAGATTGGACAGTGCATTTTTCCAGAGAACTGCCTGTTGGCGGTTTTCTAGGTAAGATGTAAACCAAGTTAAGGAAGGAGGATCTAGTGAGAGAGATTTTAGTATGTACAAAAGAAGTTTATGGTTTACCATGTCGAAAGCTTTAGATAAGTCAATGAAGATAGAGGATGATAGGTTATTATTGTTACGGTTATAGTTGATGGAGTTGGTAAAGGAGAGTAGAGCTTTGGTAGTACTGTGGGAAGGTCTAAATCCATGCTGACAGTTCGCAAGTAGGTTGTTATGCAGAAAGTGGTTAAGAAGTTGCTTATGGATACATTTTTCCATGATTTTAGCTATGGGTGATAGGAGTGCTATAGGACAAAAGTTAGAGAAGTCATTAGACTTACCTCCTTTGTGAAGTGGGATGATGTGCGATATCTTCCAAATAGAGGGGAAAATACCTTCCTTTAAGGATCTATTTATCAGAATAGAAATGGGATAGGCAATAGGTTTGGCTCCTATTTGCAAGAATTCTGCAGGAAGTTTGTCTGCAGAAGGAGTAGTAGGCTTTAGTTTTTGGAGCAGTGATAGGATATAGGAGGTAGATACAGGTTGTAAGTGAAAGGAAGGAGGTAGATTTAGAGTAGAGAGTAGCTTAGAGGTGTCATATGCCTTATCCTTAGCCTTCGTCACCTCTCTCTTTGCCATGCACCTCATCTCCTTATACGTCTGTCTGCTTTC
This sequence comes from Protopterus annectens, assembly GCF_019279795.1. Lineage (NCBI taxonomy): Eukaryota > Metazoa > Chordata > Ceratodontiformes > Protopteridae > Protopterus > Protopterus annectens. Next base: position 1,237,161 of record NC_056727.1, on the reverse strand, counting down.
TTCATCTCTCTGACAATCCCACTTCTTCTTTGCCAACCTCTTTCTCTGTATACTCTCCTGTACTTCCTCATTCCACCACCATGTCTCCTTGTCGTCCTTCCAATGTCCAGATGTCATACCAAGCACCTTTCTAGCCGTTTCCCTTACTAGCTCTGCTGTAGTTACCCAACTATTTGGTAACTCTTCACTGCCATTCAGTGCCTGTCTTAACTATTCCCTGAACTCCACCTCACAATTACCCTTTTTCAGTTTCCACCATTTGATCCTTGGTGCTGCCCTCACACTCCTCCTCCTCCTCCTCTTCTTGATCACCAACGTCATCTTACAAACCACCATCCTATGCTGCCTAACTACACTTTCCCCGGTCACCACTTTACAGTCTCCAATCTCCTTCAAACTGGCCCTCCTGCATAAGATATAATCCACCTGTGTGCATCTTCCTCCACTCTTGTATGTCACCCTATGCTCCTCCCTCTTGTTAAAATACGTATTCACCACAGCCATATCCATCCTTTTCGCAAAATCCACTACCAGCTGACCTTCTGCATTCCTTTGTTTAACACCATACCCACCCATCACTTCCTCATCCCCTCTGTTCCCTTCACCAACATGCCTGTTGAAATTTGCTCCAACCACCACTCTCTCACCCTTGGATACAGTCATCACCACTTCATCCAACTCACTCCAAAATGTTTCTTTCTCGTTCATAGCACAAACAACTTGTGGAGCATATGCACTAACAACATTCATCATTACACCATCAATTTCCAGCTTCATAAACATCACTCTATCCGACACTCTTTTCACCTTCAAAACACTCTTAGCATACTGCTCCTTCAGGATAACACCTACGCCATCTCTCCTCCCATCCACACCATCATCATAGCACTTTACAAAAAAAAAAAAAAAAACATAAACAATTTTTTACCTATCCCTGAAAACTGCACAGAAAAGCATACCATGTAAAGACAATGCATATCCTTAATAGTAAAAAATAGTGTTTCCTATACACTTTCCAGTTCACCTCTGTCCTCCTTTAAGTTGTCTGCTAACTACCACAGTCCATCTGTTCCTTGTCTCGATTTGTTGTCTCTTATCCATCTGAGCAAGAGGCACCCATCTGTAAACTGAAAATATTTTATTTCATATTTTTCACATCCTACTTTACCATTCTGATCCAACATTCCACAATGAGACTTTTCACCCACCCACTTATAAAACGTAAATCCTTTTTTCTATCTTTTCATCCCAACTCTTTCTGTCAATCCCCAAAACAACAAATTTCCATTTTCTGTGCACACTGTTTACAGAAAATATCCTGTCACTCCTTAATTTACTGATTTCAACTCTCAGAAATCACTGGGCTCCTCAAATAAATATGTAGCAATCCAGCAGAAAGGTCTCTACACTTAAATTACTTTGTCCCAACTACATTCCATAATCTAGCTAAAGGCAAAAGGGGTCTAAACCAGTAATGGATCAACCTGATTTATTAATAGGGAAAAGATGTATGTTCCACAATTCACATAATTTTTTGATCCCAGGCCTCCAGAATTGACACCATCTTCTTAATCCTTGTTAACACCTCTTTCCAATCCTCTGTTGAAGCACTTATTCCTTCCACTGTGTTCAACCTCTCCCTTAACAATTCTATCAGGGATACCTAATTATAAGGGGTCTATATTAGAACATCAAAGTGTTAAAACATCGAATGTTCTAATATCGACCCCTATTCAGCGAACGCTTGAAACAGCGAAGCTGCAGAACACAGAATATTTTCCTAGGGAAAGTATTCGGTGGGCCGTTTCTGCAGCTTCACTATTTCCTCGACTGTGGTGCAAAGGTGACAGACCGGGTTAAGGTAAGTGTGTGACTGAACTGAGGTAAATTAAGTGTGTGATAGTTAGGGACCGGGAAAGGTGAGTGTGCGATAGTTAGGGACCTTAGGGTTAGGGAGCGGGTAAGGTGAATGTGCATTAGTTAAGGACCTTAGGGTTAGCGTTGGGTTAAGGTACGTGGATGGCTAGTAGTGTATGTATAGTTTAGTGTAGGGTTTTGTGAAGTGTGTATATGTGGATTATGTATTTTGGTGTGCTTGTGCTGTGTGTGTGTTTTCTCGGAACAGCAAATTTTTCCCTTGGAAAAAATTTGCTGTTCTGAGTGTTCGCGTATATCACATTTTGAGATTCCAAGGTCGAGCTTATGGTGTTCGATATTTTGGAATTTCGATAATGTGATATAGACCCAATTATAAGATATCAGGATCTACATAAATTTATGCAACTTTAGCCCTCCTGTAGCTGGGAAGTTTCTTTCTATCACAATTTGTTTGCGATAATAAAAAATTACCTAGAGTTCCTTCCCTTATCAGACAGCTTTTAATGGCTATTTTAGTTGTTTGAATCTCAACCATTCACTTCTTGGTAAATTAAACTAATGAAAAAAGCTACCCATGGAAAATGGATCTCTGTTAACTTTCTCTGATGAACATGAGACAAAGTCAGAAACCAAAGGAGCATATTTTTCCATACAGATTTCACAAACCACCAGTCAATTTGCCTCTTATTTTGGGGTAATTCTATACCACAACCATTGACAGCTCCATCACTAAACATTCTGTAGAACCACTCATATTCCCAGAACTTTTCCAATAGCCCCATTATGCTTGTGTCTTGAGAAACAACCAGTACTTATTTTCTAACCTTTTTCTTACCTTTTCTCTGTCATGCAAAACAGAGACTGAAGAAGTGATGTCACCCTTCCCATGGGCTGGCACATAACATGGCCTCCAGATCTCAACAGAGAAGCATCTAACACAAGTACTCAGTATATTAGAAAATGTCCAAGAATCTCCAAAGACCTTAAGGATGCTATCCTTTTCCTTCCCTTTCCTATTACTCCAAAACAAGTTTGAATTTTGTCAGTCTAGAGACAGTTGTAAGACAAGAGAATAGGTAACACAGTACATACATAACAAAGGACCTTCATTTGAAAGATGTTTATCCACCTAAATAGGGAGGCCTTGTCACTCCACCTGACAATCAAAAGACCTGCTCACACAGCTATCCAGAACTTCCCTGAACTATGCCATCCCAGTATTCAAAAACCCAATACCTAAATATGCCATACCCACCTCCCTGCAGATGAGATCCTCATGAACAGGTTTCAATACTTTCCCAACATGAAGCTGAAGAGTCTTCTATCAATTCCATTCAGGTCTTGACTTAGATTCAAAGGTCTCAGTCTGAGCCAGATCATGGTCAAATGGGACCCTAAACAAGGTAATGGATCTGGCCTCACCATACCCCCCACAGCCATTCCAGTGTCCCAATACTTGAAACTCTCTCTGTCTCTTGTTACAGTAAACACCGTTCAAAACTGTCAGCATGCATTATATTTTATTCTTTACTTCTACAATGATAACAGATATTTAGATTTACTTTAAAACTTTTATTTCAAAGTTTGTAGCACAAACACTAATAGCCATTGATAAACAAAACAGTGCAGTCTCACAATGTAAACAGACTTAGCATGAGTAACAGTAAACTCCTCCGCTCTTGAAACTCACATTCACTGAAACTGCATTGAAACCCACATTCATAGAAAAATGCATCTGGCCAGTGGTGGATTAATTACTCCTTCGGGCTGTCTTCAAACAATGGGGCCCTGCATACATTTTTAGGACCATAAATAAATGCATGCATTCTTTGATTCACTTTCCCAATATTAAATTATAATATGTTTAATACAGCACCACCTGTGTAGTTTTGAACATTGTTTCTAATAAGCAATAAATCAAAACATATAAACTAGTAATGACAAAACTACTCGTTTCAGAACATTTCAACCATAAAAAGCCTCTCAAATTGCTGCCATTATCATCCGCCAATATCACTCAATATGCACAATCTCTGCAAAGTAAAAGTCATCTAAATAAATCTGCATTGAAGATAACTGTATCTAATTATTGGACAGGTTGCTGTTGGTAAATAACTTTGCATTTCAGTGCATCATCTACAAATTCAGTACCTGCTGCCCTTGAAAAATAAATTGCCTATGTTACATAAAAAATGGTCCACTGGTGATATGCAGTAGGGAATGGCTGGCAAACTAACAACAGATAAACAGTTAATAGGCAACTCATCCAGAGGAGTGCAGCATAGATCAAGATACCTCCACCTCTGGACACAGTCAGTGCTGCTGCTGTTCTAAATGTGTGGAAGGCACTGTAGCCTTGCACTTCTAGAGTATTTTCTATGGCTTTAAACCAAGTCTCAGGCATAGCACAGATGCCTACATTCTCCAGACTGAGGAGGGCTTAGAGGGTGTGAAGTCTTTTGTTCTGGCTCTGAGCATTGAGAAGTAATGTTAAGGTTGCTTGTAGGGTTTTTCACTATGTTGACAGTTTTGACTTTTTTAAGTGGTGGTTAAAGTTATAGTCAATATCGAAAGTCTGGGGGGGGGGCAGATACAGCCCATCCTTGTCAAAGCAACATGGTCTATTGTCCACGTCCTCCCATGCTGACAAATATTAGCTCTCCTGCAGTGATACCAGAAACTAAGCCAATTATTAAAGTCAAGCAATCATTTTATTTTCATATCGCGGCATCAACCTTGGTGAAGACAGAATGATGCTTAGTGTAAGGCTCATACCTATCTGTAATCAAAATCAGAGCACCACCCGATCAGTATGGATGTAGGCAACAGTTTATTAATGTTCAAGCACCAAACCAAGTCAAAACCAACACTTTAACGTTGTTAACATACAAGTAACGTTTTCGTCATCAACTTGATTTTGATTACTGGTTTGCGACAGCACCATTTATCCACTTTTTTCGTCATACCTATCTGTGACAAATATTTTGAGGGATCCATTATATCTCATCTCAGTTAGTACAATGATGTATGTCTCAGGTCATTTACACCCACATAGACTATGACAGAATCATATTGCTACCTGGGGTACAGTAAACTGAGTGCAAGTATAATATTGCAGATCCTGGCTCCAGATTGGCAACTAACCATTACCTTCTCCTTGTCTAACCTGGTGAGTGTGGCATCTATGTGTCTCACAATGGGGTCCCTAATAATAAGAGTATTAGGTAAAGTATTTGTTTCCCTTATGGGCTTTACTGTTGGAGGGCCATTGGGTGTAGGCTTATGAAATGTTTGGTGTCGCTTTTAGTGTGTGCTTTAGTGATTGTTGAGGAGCAGTGTTGCCTTAGGTGGTTTTGGAGGTCTTTAAGATTTGTGAAGGTTTCTTTTAAGTGCCTCAGCATAAGACAATATGTGTGGGTGGTGACTGGAATGTGTGAGGGATGCAGTGTGGTATTCCTGACAACCTCATTTGTATGCGAGATTTTTGCCTCCAAGGAAGTTGTGTATTTACATCTCTTGCATATCATGTTATTTTCTTTAACGATTAACTGGTCATCTGAGAACATGAGATAATTTCTACATTGCTTTAGGATGCCCAAATCTATCAAGCTAGCCACAGATACATTTGGAAATTGCAAATCCATTTTGCCCAGTCATGTAATAGGGTGGGCTGCTTAGGATTAATGATAGGGTTTTAAAAGGGGTCTCCTATGGTAGTTTCTGGGGTTAAGGGCAAATTTTATATAATGCTAGGGTATGGTAGTGTTATTCAATGTGCAAGACAGCTACTCTACTTATTTCCACAAAATGCCACACTGTTTAACATGTTTCAGATCTAATCCTAACTTTACAGGAACATTTTAATGTCTATGTATTTGCTACTATACAGTGGCAGCTCTGTGCAAACTTGCCTGATTTATACCAGAGAAAAAAGCTTGAAAACTGACTCCTATGCCATCTAGCCCATAAACAACCACACCAGCTTCCTGCAGTGCTAACCAGCTGAAAGAGTCCAGGTAAATGCCTTCTGCCACAAGATGGATGATCCAGGAATTTCTTAATATAAAAGCATCTCTCAAATGCAGATTAAACAACAAACTACCAGGCAACTAAGTCCCTGACTAATTCAACCTTCTGCAAGGAGTTGTGGAGGCACACATAACTAGAAATAGCCAACACACAAATTAATATTTTTTTCCACAAAAATCAAATACATGCTTTAAACATGCACAAAAACAATAGATGTGATGTTATCATATTTCGCCTTCATTCTGCACTGGTTGGGTTCAGAACCGATCCTCGGTTCTGACTTGGCATCTTTATAAAGCTCGAGGTCTTCCACTAGCTCGTGGTTGAAACCATATCCCATGATGCTCCAGGAAATTCCCCAGATCTCATTTGCCACTAAACAGATCGGGTGCTCCACAGTGGCTCTGGGTAAGTGATTTCTTTATATTGTATTTACTGTTTAAAAATTAGTGGATTTTTGCTCTTAACATTACTTAGTATAGTTTAGTATAGTTTAATTAGTTTAATAGGCTTAACAGCTTTGGCTATTCATTTTTTCCTGCTGTTTGAGTGTTGGCCACACACACACACACACACACACACACACACACACACACACACACACACACACACACACACACACACACACACACACACACACACACACACACACTCACTCACTCACTCACTCACTCTCCCGGCTTTCTAAGAGTGGATTTAGAATATATTTATTAGGCTTGTTGTTTGAGCTGTTAATTAGAGTGTCATGTATATTTAGATAATTTAGATAGTGTGCGTTCTGTTTAAGAAAGCTCTTTTAAATTAGATGGCTGCCTGATCCCTTCAATTTAGGAGTCTCATTCCTTTTTTCCATGTGACTTAGTCCTGTTATTTACATCTGTTGACTAACTGCCCTTTTTGGTGGACTGCTCTACCACCCAAACAACCCATTTAAGTTAAAGGGTTTTTCTATATTGAGTGCTTTTATATATTTTCCGCTTAGCAAGTTTCCAAAAAAAAAAAATTTACCTTTTGGTGTTTTTTCTATCCAGAAAGTTAGCTCATGCTCCAGATGATGCAGTTAAACTCTTTTTTCTAGAGGCTCCTTTAGCTGTTTAAAACTTTCATTTAAAGGCTCACTGCTGCTTTTCAGCTGTGAGAAACATTTCTGCAGTTTGTCAGGTCTTTGGCTAACGAAGTTCGCAGATGACTGCAAACTAGGAGCCATAATCAAAACTCCAAAAGATGTGGGCATCCTACAAAAGGGCCTTGCTGAGACAGATGCCTGGTGTCAAAGCCATGGCCTCAAGCTCAATGCCAAAAAGTGCATTGTCATTCCTTTTGGTAAAAACTCAGTACCCATGAACTACCACATAGGTGGTAGTCTACTTAACACCAAAAGTGTGATAAGAGACCTTGGGACACAGGTGGACAGTAGTCTCTCCTTTGATAATCACATCGCCACAGTAGTCAAAAAATCCTTCTATGTGGCACACCTCATCACAAAAGGTTTCTCATCCAGGAAAAAAGAGGTCATTGTTCCCCTCTACTCATCACTCATTAGACCCATTATAGAATACAATGCCCCTTTTGGTATGTACCTCACAAGACATCTACAACAACTAGAAAGGCCACAGAAATACCTCACAAAGAGGATTAGCGGCCTCAAAGAGATGCCCTATGCAGACCGTCTCAAAAAACTGCAGCTTTACTCCGATGCATATCCCCTACTCAGAGGTGATCGCTGCCTAACACACAAAGCTATGTCAAACCCAGAGCTTTTAGACATGCTCCACTTAAAGAAATCCCAATCCCTATGAACTACACGCTCTAGGGACCTGAACCTCGTCACCACAATAAACAGAACATGCTGGAGGGATAGATTCCTGTCCCAGAGACTTCCCATACTCTGGAACAAACTACCTATCTATATCAAACAAAGCTCCTCATCTTGATGATTGGATAGGAGATAGGAAATGCACCCCGGGGATCACTTCTGTGGCTCTGCTTGACAGTGGCACAGGAAAATAATTTTCTTGGGTGGCGAAAGCCAGGGTACCTTTGGCTAGGCTTATATAGGCCCCAGGGCCAATAGCCTAGTACCTACCTATGAACCTATGAACCTATTTTAGTGAGAGGGCTGCTTGGTCTGTTTAAATTAGAGGTCCTCCCCTTAATGTGTCTTTAGATATATAATAATTGTTGTTGATTGGATTAAGATGTCAAAGCAGAGCAAAGGAACAAAATCCTCTGGGTTAAAAAAATGTTCTAAAGGTAGTCAAAAGATGTCCATGACCAATGGTCATACTGTGTGTGTGTACTGCTTTGGCGCAGTACACCTACAAGAACATTGTGCGATTTGTCATTCATTTAGTTCTAGGGTTCTTCTTGAAAAGAAGAACAAGTTAATTCTAAGAGGGTTGTTGAGGACTACCTTTTCAGAAGCCTAAGGAGAAGGTCAGAGTCCTGCAAAACAAACCTCTTCCTCTTCTTCAGTATCTGGAAAATCTGAAAAATCAGAAAAGAGATCTTCTTCTGTTTCTTCAGAATCTCACTCAGAGCCTACAAAGAAATTGCCTAAAATTTCCTCTTCAGACTCGAAACATGTCGGGCCCAAGAAACCTGCCACCTCGGCTCCTTCAGTGTCAGAACCGTTGGTGTTTCAAACTCAAAGTTGGTCCCCAGAACTGGAAACGGTTTCTCTGACTTTGAGATCCCTCATCTTGCAAGTTTCAAGATCTCCTGCTCTCTCCTCTTGATCCTACAGGAGCCTTTCTGATGATGATGTGGATCGTGTGATGTGGAGACTTTTGAGGACACCGGCACTAGCCGAATTACTGTTGGAAATGACCCTGTGGGTTTCGGAACCGACCAAGCCTTCCCTGCCAACATCAATTCCTCCTCCAACCTGACTTGGGACTTCAGAGCTGGAATGCATGGAGCTAATTGTAGTGGAATCATCGGAGCCAAGACCTGCTCCAGGATCTTCGGCCCCGACATCCACTCCGACTTCCTCAGTGCCATCTAAGCTCGAGGAGGCTGGGAGCCAACATTCTCTGGTTGGGTCCGGGGAGGATAGTCGGACTGGACTTTGTTGGATCCGAACTTGCCTCTCAGGGCTTCGGCACGGGTGAGCTCCGCTCCTACATCAGCCTCAGAGCCAACCCCCTTGGTGCCAGTGATGCCTTCTAGTTCTTCGGAACTGGGAGCTTCCTTGGATCATAGGTGGGGGGCCTTCGAGGTGTTGAGGTGAGTGCTGTCACCAGAAGAAGCTCCATTCTCAGAATCAGGCATTCCTTCCCCCAGAGGCACTGGTATCCGTCTCAGCACAACTGCATCCACACAGGAGTGGAGACTCATGGCCTCCGAACACCTCAATGGGTGAACCCCTCTCTTCCAAAACCTATCCAGAATTCCCTTCTGAAGGGGTCCCTCACAAGAGATTATGTAAAAGGAATCATTTACCCAGAAGAGTCAGTCACATCTGACACAGACCTCGATGAGTCAGAAGGGTTCCCACGGTCACCCTCTGAGGATGTCTCCTTTGCAGACATCCTAGAAATACTTACACAGAGAGGTAGCTGGAAGCCCATCAACTCTTTTGAGAAGGAGTCTGTCTACCTGAAGGCTTTTAGGTTTCGCCCTTCCGCCACTTGGGTGTCTCCGCCTTTCGATGAACTCATGGATCTTGTTTGTCGAAAGGCATGGGAGTCTCCAGATTCAGTGGAGCCTGTTCCCCAGAGGCCAAATAAATTCATTACATCCCCCGAGGATAAAGCTTTCCTTAGAAAAGGTGTCTCAGTATATGCCATGGTGGGGGAGGCAGCCACAAAGAAGGAACTGTCAGAGACATCCTCTTCTCAAAGAGTCTTGTATGATGGACTGATACAGAAAGCACATTGTTCTCTTCAGCGACCTTTGCACTCAAGTCCCTGAATTACCTTACCCATTTCACTAGATTACAGAGAGATCTCCTGAAGGAGCTAGGGGATACTCTCCAGGGTTCAGTAGCTGCAGGGGGTATCGGACAAAGTTTCCTCCCACCTCTCCACCTTGAATTCAGTTATAAACTCCTCCATGAGACTCATTTCCTATGCAGCTTATGGAGTGAGTAGGGAAGCGGGTTCAGGAATTTCCCTAAGGAGGCATTCCTGGATGCACTTGTGTAACTATGCACAGCCCTTTAAGTCTTCTTTTGTTAATGCCCCCTTTGATGGCTTGTCCTTGTTTGGGCCTAAAGTCAAAGACACGCTAACTAGGTGTGAAAAGGAAGGAAAAAACTCTCTCTGCCATGGGAGTCCATTTTTCTCTACCTACTAGGCCTTACCTCAAAGGCCAAAAGGGAGGAAAAATGTGGTTTTGAAAATCCCAGAGAGTTTTTCAAGACACATGTGGTGATCTTTCCCCCAGGGGCAGAGGGGGAAGCAATAATGGAAGATGCCGACAAAGTGGCAGAGGGGGGTCCGCAAAAGCAGGGTGACAGGAAATCCTTCCTTAGCAGGCCCTTTCAGCTCTCCTGAAAGGAGGCCCATCTGTCCATTTCTGGAGGCAGTCGGGGGTCACTTATCACTGTACCCAGATGCCTGGCTAAAAATCACGGCAAGTGGGTACAAAACATTATATCCAGGGGGTACTCCACTCCCTTTTCCTTTCCCGCCCCAAACATAATGAACATCCAAGACATTCTACCCAGTCAAAGAGAACAGACAACTCAAGAAATTGAAAAGTTGCTAGAAAAAAGAGTTATCCAAACAGTCCCCGCAGACCAAACTGGATCCGGAACTTACTCAAGGTTCTTTTTAGTTCCAAAGAAAGCAGGGGACTGGAGACCCATTCTAGACCTCAACAGATTAAACAAATCAGTAAAGAAGCAAAGTTCTGGATGGTGAGACTGCAGTCTTTCTGGGAAAAGACAACTGGATGTGCTCCATAGACCTCCAGGTACAACATAAAGATGGACAGGCAGTCCAGGAGTCATTTGCGCTTTCGGCTGGGAGCCAGTCACTACCAGTTTTGAGCTCTGCCCTTTGGTCTCACTACTGCCCCCAGAGTGTTCACCAAGTGTATTGCAGTAGTCATGGCTCACTTGAGACATCTAGGATTCGGAGTGTTTCCATACCTAGATGACTGGCTCCTCACCACCACCACTGAGCATCTACTAACCAAAGCGAGATTCACCACCTTGCAGCTCTGCTCTCATCTGGTAATCACAATAAATTATGAAAAATCTGCCTTGTTGCCTTCTCAGCATATTCAAGTCCTACTATCCCAAGTCCTAAACATTCTTTCCAAAAGAAAGGTACAGGCAAGGATAATCCTCAAAGTACTGGGAACAATGGCAACTGCAATTACTCTGATCCCATTGGCACACCTACATATGAGAATACTTCAATGTCATCTATTCACTCAGTGGTCCATTCAGAAACTACCTGTGTCCCACGAAATCTTGATAACTGAATCCTGCAAGAAGAACCTTCGCTGGTGGCTTTACTCCACTCATGTAACATCAGGTCGTCTCTTTCTCCCCCCTCAGCCTTTATTCACAGTGACCACAAACACTTCTCAGATAGGGTGGGTGGGGGGCATTATTTGGAAAGGACAGTTCAAGGCACTGGCAGGAACACAAGATCCATTTACACATTAATGTTGTAGAGATCAGAGCGGTGATTCTAGCATTGTAAGCATTTCATGACTCTCTTTCGCTAGGAACTATTGCAATACAGACAGACAACATGTCAGTTGTTTGGTACATAAACAAACAAGGAGGAACCAGGTCCTACCCCCTTTGTCAAGAGGCCCTGAGGGTATGGCAGAGGGTGACCTCCTCCCAATGCTTTTGGATAGCAGCGCACATCCTGGGGAAGTCCAATGTGATATCAGACAAACTAAGCAGAGCGATTCTGATATCTCACGAGTGGTCCCTTCAAACAAGAAGTTGTGGAGTTGATTTTCCGTAGATGGGGCCAGCCTTGCTGCAACCTTTTTGTCATGTTCATGAATGTCAAATGCAGCAGCTTTTTTGCCCTAATCCTCCCCCCGGGGAAGTCACCAAGAGATGCACTTACACATGACTGGCCCTCGGGTCTCCTCTATGCCTTCCCTCCTTTTCCATTGAAACCCAAAGTTCTTCAGAAAGCCAGCTCATTTGTCAGGAATTTAATACTTATTGCCCCATACTAGCCTCGCCAAATCTGGTTCCCCTTCCTTTGGCCTCATCTAGAGGAGGAGCCGTGGATTCTGGACCCATGCATCAAGGATGCTCCATACCTCTCTTCAAACTCTGAAATTGACAGCTTGGCTGCTCCAATTCCAAACATAGCTAGGCTCCCTAATCTTTCCCAGTCAGCAAAAAAAGAAGTTATGACCTTACCATAACATTCCATGTGAGTTGTTCATCTCGCCTTTTTGTTCTTACACTTGGGTCGGAGCCGATCCCTCGGCTCTGAATCGGCCGCTTTTCAAGCTCAGACTCTCAGAGAAGCTCAAGACCTAGTGTATATCCCATGATGCTCTACTGTACATCCCCAGATCTAGTATGCTGCAACCAAGACAGCCTACCGACAGAATAAGACTATGGAGTCTACCTGCTTAGATAACTATAAAATTAGAAGGAAACAAGAAGAGTAGGAATGTATGAAACAGACTGACAACTGAACCAATCCTCCAAGGCAACCATCTCACTTGACTGGAGGGGGAAGGTGGGCGGGAATGTAAGAACAAAAAGGCGAGATGAACAACTCACATGGAACGTTATGTTAAGGACATAACTTCTTTATGTGAAGTTGTTCTATCTCGCCGTTTTGTTCTTACAAGTGGGTAGCGTCCCAAGCACCCTAATCCTGGGTGGCTCACGGGAGAACATTCCTGAGCACAGTAGAACCAAAAGTAGCCCTGTCCCTGGAGGTCCTATCCACTTTGTAATGAGTAATAAACGTGTGAGGTTTTGACCACGTGGCAGCTGCACAGATGGTATCTAAAGGCAAGCGAGCTGCATGAGCCAATGACGTAGAAACAGCTCGTGTAGAATGGGCTTTAATGTTAGTTTCTAATGGTTGATTAGAGGAAGCATAAATGAATCTGATGCAGTCAGAGAGCCACTTGGACAGTGTATTTTTTGACACTGCGAAACCTTTCTTATTCACTGCATAAGAAACGAAGAGTTGATCCGATTGTCTGAAATCCTTCATTCTATCTAGATAGAACCTCAGTTGTCTATGTGCATCAAGCTTGTGTAACATATATTCCAGTTTGTTGGTATGGTGTCTGAAGAAGGTTGGGAGCTCAATGGACTGATTTAAGTTATTTTCTGAAGAGATCTTGGGAAGAAAGATAGGATAAGTCCTAAGGGATACCCAGAAAGTGTCTGGTGGATACAGCCCATTGCCAAATTCTTACGGCCTCCTGGCATACAGGGTACAATCTGGTCCCCCCTTGTTTGTTGATGTACCAGACACCCGACATGTTGTCCGTCTGGATAGCAATTGTGCCTGGAGGAAGAGAGTCGTGAAAGTGTTGCAACACTAGGAACACCGCTCTCAGCTCTAGGACATTTATATGCAAGTGTGTTTCCATGATTGACCAAGTGCCTTGGACCGTCTTTCCCTGAAATAGCCCCCCCCCACCCTGTCAGGGAAGCATCCGTGGTCACTGTGGCTGTGGGTTGGGGAAGAATGAAGGGACGTCCGATTATCACTTGGTCGCTGTTCAACCACCAACTGAGATCCTTCTTGCAAAGATTGGTTAACCGGATCTCGTGAGACATGGGCAGTTGTTGGTAAGACCATTGTAACCATTGGAGTATTCGCATGTGCATACGGCCTAACGGAACTGCCATCAATATGGCTGCCATAGTTCCTAAGAGCTGTAGTATCTGGGATGCTGGAGCTTTGTCGCGGGCTAAGAGACTGGATAATTGATTTTTTAGAGTTACGATTCTTGATTGGGGCAACCTGATCCTTGCATTGACGGTGTCTAGTTCTACCCCTATAAATGTAATATGCTGCGAGGGCGATAACGCAGATTTTTCGAAGTTTAGGGTTATGCCCAACTGGGAACAAAGGTCTATGGTGTAGTCTCTTGTTTGGATTAGTTGATGCCTGGAGGTGGCGGTGAGGAACCAGTCGTCCAGATATGGAAACACTCAGAATCCCAACCGTCTCAGGTGAGCTGTGACCACTGCCATACATTTGGTGAACACCCTGGGGGCTGTGGTGAGGCCAAAGGGCAGGGCTCTGAATTGGTAATGACTGGCTCCCAGGCAGAAACACAAGTGATCTCTGGATGATCTGTCCATTTTGATGTGGTAGTAAGCATCCTTGAGATCTATAGAGCACATCCAATTGCCCGTTGATAAGAACGGGAGAATCGAATGCAGCGTGACCATCCAGAACTTTTCCTTCTTGACGAAGGTGTTGAGTTTGCTGAGGTCTAGTATGGGCCTCCAGTCCCCTGTTTTCTTTGGAACTAAAAAGAACCTTGAGTAAGTTCCGGATCCTACTTGGTCCGCCGGGACTGGCTGGATGACTCTTTTGTCTAGCAGGTTTTGGATTTCTATAGCTGCTAGTTTTCTCAGACTGGGTGAAACGTCTGGAATCCTTGTACATATGGGTGGGGGTTTTGTAAAGGGAATGTAATAACCTCTAGCAATGACGCTTTTTAATAGTTGAGAACACTGGAACCACCACGATGCTTAAAATCAAACAATTCTGTTTAATTAGGTGAAAAACAAGCGCTTTCACGCACAATGGTCGTGCGCTTCATCAGGTTACAAATTTAAAAAACTTAAATCCTTCCTTATATACAATAAGCCAATGTACTTAACAGATAATTAAGCAATTGAAACAAATCATTAAGCTAGCTTATTAGCTAGACAGGAAACAATGCCCATGTAAGGTAAGGAAAGACAATCATACTGTCACATCCATTTTCATTCAGTGTGCATAATATGTATAAAGAATCTTAAAAAGTTAGATTTAAAATCTTCATATAGCAAAACCTATCTTCCTAGAAACAACTACTTATCATAATCATTATAAGTTAACAACATTAAAATAAACTAAAAACTAAACATACTGATGTATTTATCTTCTATTAGAAAAAATGCATAGAATATATAACAGCCAATATGGACCAGATAGAACAAAGAAAAAGGGGGGGGGGGTAGTGTGTGAAGGAAAGGAAAGGAAGAGAGGAAGGAGGGAGGGAAGGAATGAAAGAACGGAAGAAAGAAAGAAGAAGGAAAGAAACAGGGGGGGGGGAGGGGGGAGGGGAGGGGGGGAGAGGGGAAGTATACACAGGAAGGAAAAAGGAAGAGAGGAGAGAAAAAAGAAAGAAAATAAGGAAAAATAAAAAAGAGAAAAAGAGGGAGAAGGAACAATGAAGTTATAACAGTGCGGGCCTGATATTAACAGCTGAATTTAGCCCTGGTGCTCTATGGGCTCTAAGTTTAAGAATCCACTTCAGCTCATTTAGTTCAAGAGCCCCTAAGGAATCTCCTTCCCTTCTATTCAAATGTTGTATCTGTAATACCCTGAACCTGAATCCATAATTCGGATACATTTGACAGTGTTTAACCAAGGCATTATTAATATTAGCTTTTCTTATGTCATAGACATGGTTATAGACTCGATCTTTGAGCCTGCGTGTGGTCATTCCCACATAATATGCCTCACAGCTATCACAGTCAACTAAATATACGACATTCGCTGTATCACATGTTGCATATATATTTGGTTCAAATAGTATGCCTAACTCAATACGTTCAAATTTCCACTCAGTTGAAATGAATTTACAGGTAGAACATTTCTTACAGGGGAAGGTTCCCTGCTTAAACCTTGCTCTAATATCCAATGGCTCAATCTAAATATTCTCCCTACACAATAATCTCTTTAGATTAAAACAGTTATTATACCTAAAATTAGGTCTCTCCCCCACAATTTTCAACAGTTCACTGTCCATAGTAAGTAACTTCCAGTTACTAGAGACAATGTCCCTAATATATCCTATATCATTTGTATATTTGATATCAAAATAAACCTGACATCTAGCTTTCGATCTAGTGATATGTCCTGTACATCTACTCGAAGTCCCACTTTTTTGGAGCCCTTCATCATTCAAGTTAGTATCATGCCTATATCCTAATACCAACTCAGGGGGATAGCCCCTGTCCAGAAAGCACTTGACCTGGAAATCCAAGAGACACTCTTTAACGCTATCTATATCACAGAGTCTCTCTATTCTTGTCAATTGATTTCTAACAACATTGGGGAAGATATACCTAGGATGCATACTCCCATAATGGAGTATGCCATTCCTCCAACATGATTTCCTGTATAAGGAGGTAGTAATCTCACTCAGTGCATTCTTATAGATAGTAATATCAAGATAATTCACTTCCGTGAAGGAATGCTCATAGGTAAAGCTCAGAAAAGTCGTGGTTGAACTCATGTATTCTATAAACTCATTCAAAGATTCGATACCTCCATTCCAAAAAAGGAGGATATCGTCAACAAAACGTCTGTATAAAATGACGTTAGCTCTAAATCTTAAGTCATTGAATATAAACGTCTTCTCCCATACATAAACCGCCAAATTGGCATAGGCATTGGCACAGGGGGTGCCCATGGCCACCCCCCATGTTTGCCTAAACATCCTATCTTGAAACAAGAAGACATTGTTATTCAAGATTAGATCTAAAAGACTACAAATAGTCAACTGATCCGTGTTATCTAATCCACTCAATTCAACCAAACAATCCCTAACTGCATCCACCCCAAATTCATTGGGAATACTGGTGAATAGATTTTTTATATCCAGAGTAACCATCAAAGTATCAGATCTCAAATTATCAGATAAAGCAATACTCTTCAGATCTTCCAGTAGGTCAAAAGAATTCTTTAGAATGGTAGGGATGGAACCTATCAGGGGACCCAGTTTGGACTGCACATAGTGGGATGCATGTTCAGTAACCCACAGCCTCCCAGATACAATGGGTCGTAGGGGCGGAGGAAACGTCCCTTTATGTATCTTGGGAAGGCCTTTAATAAGGGGGATTAATGGTGCTTCTATCATCAGATAGTCATATAAAGCTTTGTCAACACATCTCGTCATCAAAAGATCGTACAATGTATCGTGCACATTTCTTATTATAGAGCTCACCTCAACTTTATCTATTTCCAAATAAGCTATGTCATCATTTAACATCTCCGTCATTAAATCATGATAAAAAACAGCATCCATAGCTACAATCCCCCCCCCTTTGTCGGCAGGTCTAAAAACTAAATTTACATCATTGCTCAGCGACTCTAGTGCTTGCTTCTGTGCAGCATCCAAGTTCACAAATAGACGCTTATGCGTCTTCCCCTTATAATAAAGGTACAAATCATGTTCACATGCTCTTTGAAAACAGTCAACTTGGCTTGGCAAGTGTGGTACAAAAGTACTTTTTCTCTTATTCATAGCACTGTTATAATTTACAGCTTCTTCACCAGAGTCCTTAAACAAACATTTTAAAGCTACCTTCCTAGTAAACTTTCGTAACATAATCAGTGTGTCAGACAAGCCGCTGCCTTGGGAGGGTATAAAGGAGAGGCCCCTATTCAAGACAGAGCATTCAACGTCCGAAAAAACTTTGGATGACAAGTTAAAAAATAGGGTATTTAATTCCTCTTTCTCCTTGGCTCGCGAACCTCGCCCGATAGTTTGCGCTTCCCTCTTCCTCTGCTGGTTGAGCGCTCCTGTGCCCGAGCCCTGTAGGGTAGTGGAAAATTTAAAGCAGCCGCCACCCCTGGAATTAGGTTCACAACCTGTCCATTGTTTTTTGGTCTCGCACCCGTAGTTACTACACCTTTGAAACCTTCCTGATTACAGGGGATAGTGGAAGTAGATGAAGCAGTAACCCCTGCCGTATTAGTGGGACTAAGATCATTGGTAGAAGCAATACCAATCAATTTCTCAGACTGCATGGTCGTACTGGGTGTGCTAAGTTGAGCGTCACTTGCCCGCTCATAGTTATCTTCCATAGAAGCCACTGTATTTAGTCTCGGCCACATGAAAATGCGGCCGAGCTGAAAATCATCACAGTCTCTTTTAAGCTTCTTTAGCTTTACTTGCTCTAGCTTGTTACTGTAAAGCATAAGCTGCCTCAGCATATTATTGAGTCTCAACACACAAAAATCACTCTTAAACAGCGAAGTTAAAGTCTTGTGCTCACCTTCCACTCTACCGATGAGTTCCTCTTCTATAGGTTTAAAATAATCAATTAATAAGCGAATATAGTTGTTGCCAAGCTCTATATTTAACAACTGCCATTTCCGCAGCAGTTCTGGATGTGCATCCCCGTAGCTCGGCATGCAGAGGACACGCATGCCTCGCGGGATAACCTTAAAGTGGAGGCACGCCTCAAGATGTTTCCTCTGCCAAATCAGCCGATGTAATTTGTAGAGATTATTCTCTAGAGATCTAAGTTGTCCATAAAATTCTTGTAGATTATCAGTTTCTGACACCGCAGTAGATGGCGCTTTTTACCCAAGAATCCATTGTAATGTTTAGCCAGGTGTTTGGGTATAAAGCCAAGCGACCCCCGACTGCCTCCAGAGTAGGACAGCTGGGCTTCCTTTCAGGAACGCTGATAGGGCTTACCAGAGAAGTGATCCCTGTCTCCCTGGTTTTGTGGACCGCCTCTGCCGTTTGGATGGCGTCTTCCATTTTTGCCCCCTCCTCTGCCTCTAGAGGGGGTATCAGTAGGTGTGTTTTGGAAGGCTCCTTGAGGTTTTCGGAACCACATTTTCCCACTTTACTGCCCTTTGGGGTACGGTCTAGTTGGAGTGGAAAAATGGACTCCTACAGCAGACAGAGTCTTCCCTTCTTGTTCACACCTAGTAAGTGTCTCCTTAACTTTGGGTCCGAACAAGGCAGACCCGTTGAATGGGGTGTTGACAAAGGAAGACTTAAAGGCTTCCACAAAGGCGCATCCAGGACTGTCTCCGAAGAGCTATCGTTGATCCTGCTGCCCTACTCGATCCATCGGCAGCATACGAAATGAGTCACATGGATGAGTTTACAATTGAATTAAGGGTGTTGAGTTGTGCAGTCACCTTTTCAGAGACTGCACCAGCAGTGTTACCCTGGAAAGTATCTCCCAGCTCCTTTAGGAGGTCTCGTTGAAGGCGGGTAAAATGTGTCAGGTAGTTGAGCGACCTCATGGAAAATGCTGCAGAACTAAATATGCATTTCCCATATCTGTCCATCGTCCTAGAATCCCTATTTGGAGGATGGACAGCAAAAGAGGTTTCCAACATCTCTTTCTTGGTGGCCGCCGCCACCACCATGGCATCAACTGGGACTCCCTTTGTAAGAAAGGCCTTGTCAGTGGGGGAAGTAATAAATTTGTTGGGCCTCCAAGGGACCGGTTCCACTGAGTCAGGGGACACCCACACCCTACGAGCAACCAACTCCATCATTTCATCGAAGGGCGGAGTAACCCAGGAGGTGGATGGTTGAGATCCAAAGGCCTTCAGGAGAACTGACTCGTCCTCAGAAGGGGCAAGGGACTGCCAATCACCCCTCTGCCTTAGGATTTCCAATATGTCTGCAAATGAGACATCCTCTGAGGGGGATCATGGGGACCCTTCTAATTCCTCCAAGTCAGTATCCGATGTCAGGGATTCCTGTGGGGAATCCAAGTGTCTCCTCTTGCACAATCTCTTCCTAAGTACTTCGTCAGTGGGGGCGTCCGGTGAAGTCCCTAGGGAGGAGGGCCCACCCAGTGGGGATACCTGAGGCCCTGGATCTCGACGCTTTGTAGGGATCTGTGGGGAAGAGGTAGAATGAGGCCCATTAGGGGGAGGTGAGGACAGATCCGAGGAGGTAGTGGTCTTGGTAGCCATGACCTTCCTCATGGCATCGAAGGCACCAGAATTCCGGTCCGAGAAGTCAGTCGGGTCTGAAGAGACTGGCTGCTCCTCCTGGACCGAGACCCTCCACTCCAATCCAGAGGACGGAGCCGAGGCCACCTGCACCAAAGCCCCAAGTGCAAGAGTTGGCACCGAAGTATCGGTTCGCCTCTCCACCTCACAGCCAGCGAGGGACTGCCGGCCCCGAGATTCCCCGATCGGGACCGAGGAGCTCAAGGTCGATGGAGCCGAGGGAGGTGGATCGAACCTCGGCTCAAAGGGTTCTACCAATATCGGTTCTGTCTGCCCTGGCTCTGAACGCTCAATTGGCTTTGGAGGAGGAGGTGGAGAAGCCATGGAAGGGATTTCAGGCTTCGAAGCTGAATGGCTCAAAGCAGATAGCATTTTGGCCAGGGCCGGGTTCTCTAAGAGCCTCTTGACCACTCGGTCCAGATCCACATTGGAAAGCCTCGATGAATGAGTCGAGGGATGGGTCGAAGGGGCCGAAGATGGAACCAATTGAAGGATTGGAGACTGAGGAGCCTCCAATATTGGTTCCATAACTGGGCCCCGAGGTAAGGACTCGACACATGGTTCCAAGGACTGTGGAGCCGATGCACGGACCATACCTGAGGAACTCGGAGCCGAAGACTTGGGCTCTGAGGATCCTTTGGAAGACTTCAACCCCTTCGAAGCCTTGGAACAGGTATCAGCCTTATCTAAAGTAGCCTGAAAATCAGGCTTCAGGAGTCCTCTATCTAACAGTTTCCTCCACATTTCCAGGAGAACCCTGGCACTAAAGGAATGGCAGATAGAGCACACCTCTTGTAGGTGTACCGAGCCCAAACAGTACACACAGGTGGAGTGGTTTTCTGTAACAGACATTTTTTGACCGCACTCGCACCTTTTAAATCCTGATTTCTGCTTTTCTGACATCTTTTAACTCTATCCTAAGTAACACAACAGGTTCTAAATGTAAATATGTAAATATGTATATATCTAAACAGTACTAAACCACACTGGATATATTTATAAAGTCTAAGTATCTAATAACTATTTGCTAAACTGTATACTAAACTAGCACACGATATATATATATATATATATATATATATATATATATATATATATATATATATATGAAAGAAACAGAACACACACACACACACACACACACACACACACACACACACACACACACACACAGCACTGTCACAAAACTAAGCCCAAAGCTGCCAAAAAAGTGGTACTGTTAAGCCCTGAAAAAGGACTATTTAAAAGTCCTAGTAATTAAGCTAGACTAAAATCCTAACACTGTCCTATTATCACACAAGTATATATATATATATATATATATATATATATATATATATATATATATATATAATTCTCAAAAAATTAGAGAGAAATACTGATAATAATACAAAAAATTTTAAGTCACTGGCCTGAGCTAACTCCGACGAGCTGTTGATCCATTGCAGTGGCAAACTAGATCTGGGGATGTACAGTAGAGCATCATGGGATATACACTAGGTCTCGAGCTTCTCTGAGAGTCTGAGCTTGAAAAGCGGCCGATTCAGAGCCGAGGGATCGGCTCCGACCCACGTGTAAGAACAAAATGGCGAGATAGAACAACTTCACATCATATCTTAATCTCGTCTCATAAGGCTTCAACGAGATCATACATGAGCAAATGGAAAAGATTTTCTTCTTGGGCCTTGAATAACCACGTTGATCCTTTTTCTGCCCCCATAGCTTCAATTCTTGAATTCTTGACAAAGCTTTTCAATGAAGGTGCAGCTGCAGCTGCAGCTACTATTTGAGTTCAGTTAGCAGTGATATCTAACTTTCATATAAGTGAATCAGGGTCAAATCTAATGTTCCACAGATTATGCAAGGCCTTTTTTAAGGTCACTTTTTTATTAAGACCACCCATTAAAGCCCATCCAGCACCGTGGGACCTCAATTTCGTCTTATCCCATCTAAGTCTTCCTCCCTTTGAACCAACATCATCCTGTGATCTAAAATTTTTGACATGGAAGACAACCCTTTTTACAGCCATCACTTCTGCTAGAAGAGTTTCAGAACTTCAAGCATTGTCTGTAAAGCCACCCTACATGGTTTTCCACAAAGATAGAGTATCTCTATGAATAAACCCATCCTTTCTACCCAATATATATTCAGAATTTAATTTGAATCAGTCTATAGAACTACCAGTCTTTTTTTCCCAACTATGGCAACAAAGCAGAAATAGAAGTTATGTCCTTACCATAACGTTCCATGTGGAGTGTTCATCTCGCCTTTGTTCTTACACATGGGTTCGGAGCCGATCCTCGGCTCCGTGTCGGCCGCTTGCAAGCTCTGCATCGAGAAGAAGCTCGAGACAACCTAATACCCACAATCCCCCTCTGCCTTTACCTCAGATCTAGTTTGCAAGCAAACCAGCAGTCAGAGAGAGAAACACTCATGCCAATATACACATATGCACAGAAACTAAGAGTCTCTATATATATACATATATATATATGTATACATGCCAACTATATATACAACAACTGCAATGCAGAAGCAGAATGCCCCAGACCAGGCACCAAACTGAACGTTCTTCCTAAGGGTGGGAGGGTGGGAATGTAAGAACAAAGGCGAGATGAACACTCCACATGGAACGTTATGGTAAGGACATAACTTCTATATGTGATAGTGTTCGATCTCGCCGCTTGTTCTTACACATGGGTAGCGTCCCTAGCTCCTTGTTCCTGAGGAACTCACGGAAGGACGTTCTTGAGCACAGTGGAACTAAAGGTTGCCCTGTCCCTAGAAACCTTGTCTACCTTATAATGAGAAATGAATGTATGTGGTTTAGACCAAGTAGCAGCCGCACAAATAGCATCTAGTGGTAGGCGAGCTGCATGAGCCAGGGATGTAGACACTGACCTTGTGGAATGTCCTTTGGGTTTGTGCAAAAGAGTTTGATCTGTAGAATCATAGACATAGATGATACAATCAGTTAACCACTTAGAAAGAGTTCTTTAGTAACCGCTACTCCTTTTCTGTTATCAGCAAAGGCTACAAAAGTTGATCAGATTTCCTGTGATCTTTTGTTCTATCCAAGTAAAACCTTAGTTGTCTGTGGACATCTAATTTGTGCAACATATACTCCATTTTATTGGAGTAATTTTTGAAGAAAGTGGGTAATTCAATGGACTGGTTAATATTGTTAATAGAACAAACTTTAGGAAGGAAGGATGAATTAGTGCGAAGAGAAACTCTGTCAGAGTGAAAGATCAAATAAGGGTGTTTAATGGAGAGAGCTTGAAGTTCAGATACTCGCCTAGCGGATGTAATGGCTACTAAAAAGAGTCTTCCACGACAAAAATTTTAATGGGCAAGAGGAGGCTGGTTCAAAGGGGGCAGCATCAACTTAGATAATAATAAGTTTAGACTCCAAGGTGACGTAGGAGATCTAATTGGTGGTCTAATATGAAAAGACCCTTTTAAAAAGGCTTTACAAAGTCTGTGGGCCATAACTGGAGCCCCACATTCTTCCACATGGAAGTTAGAAATGGCAGCCAATTGAACTCTTAATGTGGCAGGAGAAGCACCCTGATGGAACAATTCTGTTAAAAACTCTAATATTTTATTCAAAGGAGCTATAACAGGGTCCACTTGCTGTGTATTCGCCCAGAATACAAAGCGCTTCCATTTACTAGTATATGTTTTAGTAGTGGAAGCTTTATGAGAAGCCACTAATATATTTTGAACTGCAGGCGAAAGAAGATCAGACCTGGCTAAGTTGGGAATTGGAGCAGCCAAGCTGCTAGATGGAGGGACAAGAGCGAGGGGTGGGGAGCCCCTGACGAGTGAGTCAATAGATCTGGCTCTGGGTCCAGGATCCAGGGTCCCCGAATGCAGTGTGTCATGAGGAAGGGGAACCAAATTTGACGAGACCAGAATGGGGCAATGAGGATTATTGTCCTGTGTAGGTTGTTGGCTTTCTGGAGAAACTTTGAGATCAGGGGGAAGGGAGGAAATGCGTACAGGAGACCCGGGGCCAATCGTGAATCAGTGCGTCCCTGGGGACTTCCCCTGGAGGGGGTAAATAGGGCAAAGTAGCTCCTGCATTTGGCGTTCATTGGAGACGCAAACAGATCGCAGGAAGGCTGGCCCCACGTGCGAAAAATCTTTTCGCAACTGACTGTTTTAGGGACCACTCGTGCGGTAACAGTATTGCTCTGCTCAGCCTGTCGGCTATGACGTTGGATGACCCCGGGATGTGCGTTGCTATCAGAAAGCGACCCGTGGACTCCGCCCATTGCCAGATTCTCATGGCCTCTCTGCATAGCTGATAGGACTTGGTTCCCCCTTGCTTGTTTATGTACCAGACTACAGACATGTTGTCCGTCTGAACTGCAATAGTTCCCAGAGGAAGAAGGGGAGCAAAGTATTGCAACGCTAGGAACACTGCCCTCAACTCTAGAACATTGATGTGCAGATTGTACTCTAAATTGGTCCATTCACCTTGGACTGTCTGTCCCTGAAAGATGCCCCCCCACCCTATCAGGGAAGCGTCCGTGGTCACCGTAGCTGTCGGAGCGGGTAGCACAAATGGTCTCCCCTTGGAAAGGTTGCAAGTCTGAAGCCACCAGTCTAGGTGTGATTTGCATGTGTTCGTTATAAGAATCTCGTGTGTCAGAGGTAGTTGTTGGAATGACCATTGTGCAAACAGTAGCCATTGTAGGACTCTCATGTGCAGTCTTCCCAAGGGTATTGCAATAAGAGAAGCTGACATGAGTCCCAAAACCTTCAGTACCAGTTTTGCTGGGGATTTCCTGGACAAAGAAGAAGACGTATGTGAGTCTGAAGTGAAAGTATCCTTTCTGGAGGAAGTCTTAGAATTAACTGATGTGTATCTAATTCGCTCCTATGAATAAGATACGCTGTGATGGCTGTAGTAAGGATTTTCCAAGTTTACGGAAATTCTGAGGTGAACACACAGTTGAAGAGTGTAGTCTCTGGCCTGTACTAGTTGACGCTGGGTGGTGGCAGAAAGGAGCCAGTCGTCCAGATACGGAAACACCTGGAATCCTAGGCGTCTCAAGTGAGACGCTACCACTGCCATGCATTTGGTGAAGACCCTGGGGCTGAGGTCAGACCAAAGGGCAGGGCTCGAAACTGAAAATGACTGGCACCCAGCCGTAAGCGCAAATGATCTCTGGATGCCCTGGCCATTTTGATGTGGTAGTATGCATCCTTCAGATCTATTGAGCACATCCAGTCGTCCTTCTGTAAGAATGGAAGGATCGATTGAAGCGTGACCATTCGGAACTTTTCTTTCTTGACAAGGTATTGAGGTCGCTTAGGTCCAGAATGGGCCTCCAGTCCCCTGTTTTCTTTGGAACTAAAAAGAACCTTGAGTAAGTTCGAATCCTCTTTGGTCCGCTGGGACTGGTTGGATGACTCTTTTTCTAGCAGCTTTGAAATTTCTATAGCTGCTGGCTCTCGCAGATGGGGCGCACATCTGGGAGTCTTTTCTTTGGAATGGGATAGGATAGAAATGGTATATTGTAACCTCTGGTAACCACGCTTTTACCCACTTGTCTGTAGTTATGTTTTGCCAGGCCTGAGGGTATAAAGCTAAGTGACCCGACTGCCTCCAGAGCAGGACAGTCGGGCCTCCTCTCAGGAGTGCTGGAAAGGTTTACCAGGAGTGTATCCCTGTCACCTTGATTCTGCGGACCCCTCTGCCGCCAGGGCGGCGTCTTCCACCTCTGCCCCTCCTCTGCCTCTAGAAGGGCATCACCCTGTGTGCCTGGGAAAGATCTTTGGGGTTTTGAAACCACATTTTTCCACCACGTTGCCCTTTGGGGTACGGTCTGGATGGGGTGGAAAACGGACTCCGACAGCAGACAGAGTCTTTCCCTCCTGCTCACACCGGGTAAGGGTCTCCTTTACTTTGGGGCCAAAAGAGTGGCACCGTCAAATGGGGCGTTAGTAAAGGAAGACTTGAAGGCTTCCGAATGAACATAAGCGCATCCAGGATTGTCTGCGAAGAGCAATCGCTGAAGCTGCTGCCCTACTCGAACCTTCTGCGTAAGAGATCAGCCTCATGGACGAGTTCACAATGGATGTAAGGGTATTAAGTTGCGCTGTCACTTTCTCTGAGACAGCAGCATCTGTAGTACCCTGGAGGGTATCTCCCAACTCTTTGACTAGATCCCTCTGTAGTCGTGTAAAGTGGGTCAAGTAGTTCAGGGATCGCATGGAAAAAGCCGCTGAACTAAAAATGCGCTTCCCATACCTGTCCATAGTCCTAGAATCTTTATTAGGGGGATGGACAGATGAGGAAGATTCCGACATCTCCTTTTTCGTGGCCGCTGCCACCACCATAGCGTCCACTGGAACTCCTTTTGTTAAGTAAGTCTTGTCCAGGGGTGCAGTGATATACTTATTAGGCTTCCTAGGGACTGGTTCCACTGTGTCAGGAGCCTCCCACGCCCTTCGAGCAATAAGTTCCATTAATTCATTGAAGGGCGGAGTGACCCAGGAGGAGGAAGGGCGAGCACCAAATGCCTTCAGCAATACTGACTCATCCTCAGAAGGGGGAAGGGACTGCCAGTCACCTCTCTGTTTCAGGATCTCCAATATGTCAGAAAAAGAGACATCTTCTGAAGGTGACTTAGGGGACCCTTCTGACTCATCCAAGTCAGTATCGGATGTCAAAGATTCTTGTGGAGAATCTAAGTGTCTCCTCTTACACAATCTTTTCCTAGGGACTTCTTCGTGGGGAGCATCCGAAGAAGCCTCCGAGGAAGAGGGGCACCCTCCAGGGGTGGCTGAGACACCGGTGCTCGACGCTTGGATGTAGCCGTGGGTGCAGAGGAGGATAACGGCCCTTTATGGGGAGGAGAGGTTGCTTCCACTGATGTGGTTGTCTGGGTAGACAACACCTTCCTCATGAGATCGAAGGCCCCGGGTCCCGAGTTGAAGAATCTCCGGTTCGAAGAAATGGGAAGAATCCCGAGACAGGCACGAAGGCATCGACCCGAGGACGGAGCCGAATCGATCCGCCGAGGCCCGAGGGAAGAGTCGGAACGAACGCCGGTTCGACTCGGCCCCGGAACCAAGGACAGATCGTCGGCTCCGAGACTCCGGTACCGGATCCGACGGAGTCGAGGTGAGAGGAACAGACCGAGAAAAGGACGGTTCTGGACCCGAGGGCTCCACAATCAGTAGATCAACCTCTTCGGGCTCCAAAGACTGGACAGGTCTCGGAGGAGGAATGGATGGAGACAATGGGAGGCCTTCAAGTTTCGACACCAACTGGGTGGAAACCGAAATAAGTTTGGATAGGGCCGAATGCTCCAATAACTTCTGCACCACACGATCCACATCGACATCGGAGAGCTTAGAAGAAGAACGGGTCGAAGGAACCGAAGACGGAGCCGACCTCAATAGTGTCGAGGGAGGGAGCTCCATCACCGGTTCCAAGACTCGAGGCTCGGGAACTGACAACAGTTGAACACTCGGCCCCGAAGTCTGTGGAACCGGTGATCTAACTTTACTCGAAGAGCTCGGAGCCGATGACTTGGGCTCCGACGTCTTCGATTCCTTCGAGGATTTGGATGCCTGGTCTGAAGCATCCAGAGCCTCCTGAAAGGAAGGTTTTAATAACCCCCTATCCATGAGTTTCCTGCGCCTATCTGTCATGATCCTCCCACTAAAAGAGTGACAAATTGAACAGTCCTCTTGTAAGTGGAGAGGGCCAAGGCAGTAGACACAGGAACTATGGTTATCAGTAACTGACATTTTTTGGCCACACTGGCAACGTTTAAAACCTGATTTAATTTTCTCAGACATCTCGAAGAAAAAACAGGTAAGAGAAAAAAGGTCAAGTCCAGTAGAGAGACAAATCCAGTAAAAAAAAGTCGAATCCGATATATAAGTCAGTCCGGTTGTCAAAATCGAGTAAGGGGTGGAAGGCCCCGAAAAACTCTAACAAGTTAATTAAACTTTAACGGTACCGAGTATTTCTACCTTACCACACACACATACACTATGTTACCAAATAGTACTTTTAGAATAAATTTTTTCTCAAAAACAACAATAATAAAAGTTATTCCTTATCTGAAGTTGCTCGAGCTAGATCCCAGTGATGCGAACGCAGCAGCGGCAAACTAGATCTGAGGTAAAGGCAGAGGGGGATTGTGGGTATTAGGTTGTCTCGAGCTTCTTCTTGATGCAGAGCTTGCAAGCGGCCGACACGGAGCCGAGGATCGGCTCCGAACCCATGTGTAAGAACAAACGGCGAGATCGAACACTATCACATTATATGCTACATCAGCTAGATGTGCATAGACTATTACGTTTCTACTTACATAGGACAAAGTATTTCAGAAAATCCAGCCAACTATTTGTATCCTTTTCAGACCCTAAGGAAGGTGCTCCGGTGTCTAAAGTCACACTTTCTAAATGGTTGTCAGACTGTATTACCTTTACTTACAAATCGCAGAACAAAATTCCCTGAACATGTAAAAGGTCATTCAACAAGAGCTATAGCAACCTCTGTTGCTTTTCGGGCAATACTACCAAATGATACCATTTGTGCTGCAGCAACATGGGCAAGGCCTCATACCTTTATCACTCATTACAAAGTGGATTTGGTCTCCAGGAAGAGGGCTTCTTTTGGGTCCACTATTCTGAAGAATATTCTCCCTTGACCCACTCAAGAAAGATGGTGCTAGGGATGCTGTCCCAAACAGTACAGAATGAAGGTGAGATATGACAACATCACATAAAGAAGTTATGTACTCACCATAATGTTCCATGTGTGTTGTTCATCTTGCTTTCATTCTCACATCCCACCCTCCTTCCCCCAGCCTTTGGCTCCTGGAGGACCAAGCAGTTTCAACTGGCAAATGATGTTCTCTGTCCTTTCTTCACGGACATAATGGACATGTGATTAGACTTTTTGGTATATGTTTTTATATCAGCAAACAAGATCTGGGGAATTTCCTAGAGCATCATGGGATAGGGTTTCAGCCACAAGCTAGTGGAAGACCTCGAGCTTTATAAAGGTGCTGAGTCGGAACAGAGGATCGGTTCCGAACCCAACACGTACAAAATGAAGGCAAGATGGACAACACACATGGAACATTATGGTGAATACTTAACTTCTTTTTATCACTGTATGCATGTAAAAGTGCAGTAAATGAAGAAAATATTCTTATCTTAGCTTGGATACCTCTGGATGCAGTTGAAATATTTGAAAAGCATTGCAATGTTCTCTGTAAGCGAACTAAAAGCCTTGCAAACATGACTGAGTTACAGTAGTGTAAAAAGCATGTAAGCCAAATCCTATGCCCTCAAGCCAATAAATAACCACACTTTGAGCTTCCTGCAATGTTTTCCAACTCAGAGAGACCAAGTAAACACCTTCTGCCACAAGACAGATAATCCTGGAATTTCTTAATGTAAAACCACAGCAAAAGCAGCTCTTAAGTGCAGATTAAACAGCAAACAACAACCAAACATCTAAGTCACCAGCTAATTCATCCTTCTGCAAGGAGATAAGGATGCATAGAGAATTAGAAAAGCCAACAAACAGAGAAATGACCATTTTCCCCAAAATAAAATACATGATTTAAACATGTCCAAAACAATGTAAACACAAAGTCCATGAACTGCAAAGGTGAGGCTTCAGAACAGCAGCTTCAGTTTAGTAAAAATATATACTCCAAAACAGCAACCTCAGCTTAATAAGGTGTATACTCAAATTTCTCCAACCACAGAACAAAGATCTGGATTCCACTCGGCTGCAACACAGTTTTATTGGTACACAAGCGCTTTTACAAACAGCTTCTTCAGGTGTATAACAACCATTAAAATACACACACCTTATATAACACTTAAAGTCAGTCACATGACTCTGCTTAACCATTTTTAAAGGCATATATACACATTCTAAGTGTTACTTTCTTGATCCACTCTTACAAATTCTAAACTTATATAGTATAAAATTATAAAAAATATATGTTAAAAGCATACGTAAAGTTCTAAAAAATTCAGCATTCACCTATTCAATGGTCTCTTTTTTAATATTGGTCTTATAGGAACAGAATCATTCAGTCCATGCCCTGAACTAGCCCTTAACCTAATAATCCATTCAGCTTCTTTTTCCTCATTCCTTGATTTTATATCACCCCCTCTTATATTAGTGAATGTTCTACATAATTGACTTTTTAAAACATTATTTGGTAATGAGCAGAAAGAGTCTGATGCTACATTCAGGAAACCGAGTCTTTTTGTACCAAAACAAAATGCTTTAATCAATGCATTTGAGCAAACTTGTATTTCTGATATGTATAAAATGTATTATGAGCGGAAACAACTTAAGGAAAGTGGCAAATGGCATAATTTAAGTAAAGAAGAATTTAAAGATATGCATGATTTAGAGAGTAATAACCAGATAACTATTAGGCCAGCAGACAAGGGAGGGCAAACGGTGGTTATGAATAGAGTTGATTACAATAGTTTGATGCTAGAAATGCTGGATAATACTGACTTCTATCAAAAAATTACATCCATACAAAGTACAAATATGATATCAAGGGTAGAAAAAGAAATTAGACACCTTGAGGAACTAGAGCTTTGTGATAATAATATGGTCAAATATTTAATAGTTACAGATCCAACTATTCCAAAGATACAGGGGTTGCCTAAACTCCATAAACATTCCATCAGACCCCCAATGAGACCAATAGTAGCCGGAATAAATTGGTGTACTGAACCGGC
Source organism: Protopterus annectens (assembly GCF_019279795.1). Classification (NCBI taxonomy): domain Eukaryota; kingdom Metazoa; phylum Chordata; order Ceratodontiformes; family Protopteridae; genus Protopterus; species Protopterus annectens. Next base: position 1,206,592 of record NC_056727.1, on the reverse strand, counting down.
TTCAATATTCATTGAGAAAAATTTGAAGGCCCTGATATACAAATCAAAGTATATTTTGAAAAATACAGAACATTTTCTCAGAGATTGATATGAATTTACTAATGAAACAAATGTATCAGAACAGTACTTTTTCGTTACATTAGGTGTAGTATTGCTGTTTACACTTATACCAAATCCAGTTGGTATTAGAAATGTGATACATCTATTAGAGATGAATAAGGAATTTGGAAGTAGAACCACAGGAATATTACAAAGACTGTTAAAAATAGTGCTTGAAAATAACATTTTTGTATTTAGGGAAGATATGCATTGGCAAAAGAATGGAGTGGCAATGGGCACTCCTTGTGCTAATAGTTATGCCAATGCTGTTATGTCCAAATGGGAAATGGAAAATGTTATAAAAGGAAAATTTGATAAAATGATTATGTTTTATAGGAGATTTGTAGATGATCTCTTTCTTTTATGGAGAGGGACAGAAAGTCAGTTATATGAATTCTTAGAATTCATTAATAACTCTACAGAATTTTTTAACTTTACCATGAATTGTTCTACTGATGGTATCAGTTTTTGGATGTTTATGTAGAGAAAGATAGTACAGGCAAGATTAGCACAAGAATGTACAGAAAGACCTGCCATGCAAACAAATTATTAAGTAGAGATAGTATGCATCCCAATTTTATATTCAGAAATGTAGCACAAAACCAGATCCTAAGGGCGTCAAGATTAAGTGTAAAAAACGAAGAATATGAGAAACAACTAATTTTGACAGGAAAAGAATTATTAGATAGAGGCTGTGATAACAGAATGGTAACTAAAAACATGGAAGTTGTGATGAGTAAAAGAGAAAATAAGGCTAAACCATATTTCTCAAAACAATTAGTGAATGGGAAAGAGAAAGCAACTCACAAGAATGTAAGGATGTGTTTAAATTATTCAAGAGATGTTGGGCTGTACACTAATATTATAAATGAACACTGGAATATATTAACATCAGATTGTAAAATGAAAGAGTTAGTAGGCACAAAACCACAATTTAGCTTTAAAAATAAGAAGAATTTAAAAAGAAGGCTCTGTATATGATATTTTTGTGATATGTAATGATGTTATTTTACTGTTGGGAGCTTTTCTCCCCGGGCCTCCGCTGAAAATGGACATATATCCAGTCAGACTATCCCGGTTAACAAATGTAAAATAAATAAATAAAATAAAATAAGTATAGACAGAGAACTGAAAGGTAGAGAAAATGAAAAGGGCACTAGACCATGTTGCAAGTGCAACTTTTGTAGTTTTATTTGTAATGATTCACAGTTTAAACACCCTGACACAAGGGAGACGTTTTATCTGCGAACCTATGTGAAATGTGATACAGCACATGTAGTATATCTGGCTATCTGCCAGGCATGTCACAAATTTTATGTAGTGAAAACAGATTGTCTTTTAAAAGATAGGATAAGAGAACACCTATATCACATTAAGAAAAGAAGTAGTTTTAATGCACTAGCAAAGCATATGTCAGTTACCAATGAACAACATGCTTTTAAATTTGTTCTCTTATGTAGAACATTCACTGATATAAGAGGGGATGATATAAAAGCAAGGACTGAGGAAAAAGAAGCTGAATGGATTATTAGGTTAAGGGCTAATTCAGGGCATGGACTGAATGATTCTGTTCCTATAAGACCAATATTAAAAAAGAGACCACTGAATAGGTGAATGTTGAATTTTGTAGAACTTTACGTATGGTTTTAACATATATTTTTTATATTTTTATACTATAAAAGTTTAGAATTTGTAAGAGTGGATTAAGAAAGTAACACTTAGAATGTGTATATATGCCTTTAAAAATGGTTAAGCAGAGTCATGTAACTGACTTTAAGTGTTATATAAGGTGTGTGTATTTTAATGGTTGTTATACACCTGAAGAAGCTGTTTGTGAAAGCACTTGTGTACCAATAAAACTGTGTTGCAGCCGAGTGGAATCCAGATCTTTGTTCTGTGGTTGGAGAAATTTGAGTATACACCTTATTAAGCTGAGGTTGCTGTTTTGGAGTATATATTTTTTCTAAACTGAAGCTGCTGTTCTGAAGCCTCACCTTTGCAGTTCATAGACTTTGTGTTTACTTTGTGGGTACTCTGGAATACTTTTATGCAAAGGTGCCTGTAACATTGGGTGGTTTGTATCATTTAGATGTCCAAAACAATGGTGATCACTGTATAAAGCAAGTACAAGTGCAATAAATCAAGAAATATTCTTATCTTAGCTGGGATGGCTATGGATGCAGTTGAAACACTGGAAGAAACATTACAGAGTTCTCTGTAAGTGAACTCAGAGCATTGCAAACCTGTTTGATTTATAACAGAGAAAGAAAATCTTGAAAACTGACTCCTATGCCCTCTAGCCAATAAAAACACACTTTGAGTTCCCTTGAGTGCTTCTCAACTCAAAGAGACCAGGTAAACTGTTGCTGTCACAGGATGGATGATTCTTGAACTTTTCTAATGTAAAAGCATAACAAAATCAGCTCTCAAGTCCAGATTAAATAACCACCAAACAACTAAATGTCTGGCTAATTTGTCCTTCTGCAAGGAAATTTGGGGGCACACAGAACTAGAAAAGCAAACAGAGAAATTAATATTTTTTTACACAAAATTAAATAAATGCTTTGAAAATGCTCTAAAACAGTAGTTATCACTGTATGAAGAAAGTACAAGTGCAGTAAAATAAAGAAAATATTCTTATCTTAGCTTGGATGGCTGTGGATGCAGTTGAAATGTTGAAGGGTACTCTGTAAGTGAACCTTACATGACATACATTGCATCTTACATAACAGGTTCTTTGTTTCATCCAATCCCATTTCCTTATCCATTTTAGAAGTTAAATATTCTGCACTTTGCCATACCCTACATGTGTATACCCCTTGGCACAGTGTCTGAACTCTCCTTGTGTTTCATTTCATAGACTTTATGATAAAAATACTCCATAACCTTCTTAATATATTCAGTGCTCTGCACCACCTCATCTTCCTTGCTTCTCAGCTCAAGCATCAAACCCTGTTGTCTTTTTTTCAGCTTCTGAGCTAACATTTCGCCTGATTTCACTCCCTGAACTCAGCAAAAGTCTTCCTGCTCCATTTGATTATTTTATTGTCTCATCATTCATGGCTCTTATTAATTGCATCTGTAAGCCAAGCTCATTTCTTCCCTTAGATTGAGGTCTTTCAAGGTTAAAATTCTGCAACTGGGTGAGCTGGTATTCTGTACTATGTGTAAGACCCTTCCATTCCCAGTGACAGTATCACTTCTGTGTCATTGCTGTACTTCTAAATGCACATCTACTAGCATTCCACTAAGAAACTCCATACAGATACAGTAAATATAGATTAAAAAGAGTTTGGGTGGCCGAGGTGGTACAGCGGTTAGCATTGTCGCCTCACAGCAAGAGGTTCTCTGGTTTGATCCTCGGCTATGGTGCTTTCTGTGCGGAGTCTGCATGTCCTCCCTATGGTCATGTGGGTTTCCTCTGGGTGCTCTGGTTTCCTCTCACATCCCAAAGACATGCTGTAGGTGGATTGGACACTCTAAATTGGCCCTATCAGTGAGTGTGTGCATGTGTGTGCCTTCTGTGGAAGGTTGGGTGCCGGGCTGGCAACTCGACACCGTAAAACTCCACTGCCAGTCATGAGTGGACAGATGATCCTCTGTGGCGACCCCTAACCGGGAAAAGTCAAAAGAAGAAGAAGATTAGAAAGAGTTTCCTCAATTAATTGCATATATATCTCTTGGTGATCCTCCAGCAACAGCTCATTCTACCAGTTGTGACCTATAATGTGGTTCAGAAACAGTCAATCTTCTGTTTCTAAGATGGCCCACTGTGATAGTGAAATCTTTTCTGACAATCTCCCTATCAAATTGAGAGGATGTGTCATTCTCAAATCACCGAATACTCCTAGTAGAAACCAAGGGAGCCAGTGTTTGAGCCATAAATGCAACCCATCTTCCAACTCTACCAGCATAGCACCACAAATAACCACCTACCCAAACTGACCTTGTAATATAAAGTTAGGATGCAGTGTTTTCCTAATTTTGATTAGAGCACCTCTCTTTTTACCTCCTTTCACAGAAATGATTTCTATCACTTTTAAGTACTTGCCCCCTTTTTTGCATCTCTGGCCTACTCTTTTTTATTTCTTACAGAAAAATAATCACATTTTGCCCTTTATAATTTCCACAATGTATTTATCTACTTTTAACAGCATGGTTAACCCCAGTAATGTTCCAAGACAGGAGACAAGTCTCTTCCTCACTGTCTTCTCATGATACCTCTCAACTGTCCAGATTTTCGCAGAATGCCCAGATTTCTGCCACATATTTTTGGAGTGTTTATCATAAAATCTATAGTTTTCTGGCAAATCACTGAAATATGATGTCATGCAATTATGACATACATTTGAGTTTTAGACGTCTTCCTATTAAAATGTCAGCATTCAATATGCCAAATGCTGAAAAGCCAAAAAAATATCAAAAACACAGGAGAAGAGTGAATCTTGAAAATCACTCTTCTCCTTAAAACTTCTATCTGTAGGTAGGGAAGACCCCCTGCACACCCCCATGAGAGGGGAAGGCCCCCACACCCCCAAACTTATATATACCAACTCTGAGATCACCTGTGTCCCCGCTGGACAGGGCAAACATGTGCTGACTTTGAGGGAACATTGGTGAAGTACTTGGCTAGGCTTATAAGGGCCTCTGGGCCAATAGCTTAGTATCATCCTATGAACCTATAAAGCTATGAACCATACCTCAGAGAAAAGGGAATATTCGGAGAAATGGCATCTCAGACTTAATATATACAAGTCAGTCTTTCGGCCATTCACTCTCTGGTTTTGAGTCGTGACATTTCAAATGGTTACTGTTTCAGACTTCATATCTGTTAGAAAATGTATGCTCACACAAATCCTTTTATTCTAGAAACTTTCTAAGTTTAAAAGAGCAATATTTACAATCTGTCCCTATATTTAGACCTTTGTCCCCCCTATTATTTCAGATTTTGCCCAGATTTCTAGAGCTAAGAGGTTGAGATGTACCCTCCTCATCACTACTCTCACCTCCCATTCTCCACTTCCCATCTGGGATTGCAACTGATCTTGAAATCTTTGGTATATGCTTTATTAGCTAGAACACACAGTTGTACCTGAAAGGAAATGGACCATCTTATGCCCTGCTACCTTAATGCTTTCTTCTATATGACAACTTCTGTAAAATGAAATAACCATATATCTCAATGTCCTCTCACACCAGGGATTGTCCCTTTGTCTTACAAACTGTCAAGATCAAACTACTGTTTGCCACAACTTCACACTCCTAATTTATCTAACTATGGATAATATTTCACAAGTTAAGAAAGTATATTATATTTCTGGAAGTAGAGCTGAGTAAATAAACTTACTATAACAGTAAATGTTGAAATATATCACTGTTGAAATAGCCTAAGCAATTTGTGTTATATCCTACCGAGAATATTACCAACTGGACAGCTTTTTAAAGCTTAAGGGTGCCTTTCACGCACCCTAACTGCCAGGAGCTCAGGTAGAACTCTATACAAAAGAGCAGTTAGAACACACTCATAACTTTCTTATAAGAAGGGAGGCGCCAGCACTAAAAGCAAAAATACTAGAAAAAGTAAAACAAGAATAGCTATATACACAGGGATATATACAGCCACACACCTGGCAATATATAATAAAACAAATAAGGGAGTGGGAAAGAGGGTGCACAGTTACTGAAACAGTGATCTATTCAAAGCTCTACCGTTATGGTAAGTTTACTAACACAACTGCATTATACTCATCATTCAATCACTGTTGCAGTAGAATAAGTTACTTGCATAAATTAAGATAGCTTAGAAACAAAAGAGAGAAGGAAGATGCTTAAGAATCCAGGACACCCTGAAGAATAGCCATTGCAAAGCCTGCTCTGGACCTAGAACAGGAATCCAGTTTGTAATGCTTTACAGAAGTATGTACAGAAGACCAAGTTGATGCTGCCTCTAGAGTACTTCTAGAGTCCAAACCTTTCCAGAAAGCCACAGAAGAAGCCAAAGCCCTGGAAGAGTGAGCCCTAACTAAGCCCAAAAGTGACTTCTTATGGTGAATATGACAAAAAGAAATAGCATGAGAAAGCCATCTAGAAATTGTCTGCTTTGCCACTGGTTGTCCCTTTTTCTTACCTTCATATAAGACAAACAGCTGACTGTCTTTCTTGAAGGATTTAGTTTTCTCCAAGTCGTATCTGAGCTGCCTGTGGGCAACCTGAGTATGAAGGATTCTTTCTCTCTGTTTTTTAGGTTCTAAGAAGAATACAGGGAGGTATTATTCCCAGTATACCAAAACAAGCTCTGAAACCACTTTGGGCACAAAAGAAGGATTTGTTCTCAAAGAAACTTCATCTTTGTGAAAAATGAAGTAGGCTGGCTCACCATAAAGTTGTGTAACTTGTATACCCTTCTTGCAGAAGTCAGAGCAAAAAGTAATACAGTCTTCCGTGTAAGGAACCTCAAACAAGTCAGATGAAATGGTTCAAAAGGAAGAAGAGTAGGCTTTTAAAGCACAAACTTAAGGGAGCAGGGGAGCCACATGTTTTCTAGGTGGATGGATACGTAAAACCCATTTCAAAAACTGATTGACTTGAGGACAAGTAGAAGTAAGGATCCAATGAGAGGCAAGTAAGAAATGAATGACAGATGACCCTTGCCAGAAGAATAAGATAGGCTAGAGGACAATAACTCACACAAATCAAGACTGAGAGGCAACTGGCATTAAAAGTGTCCTGATTCTTGGACTTACATTAATTATAAAATATTTTTCACTTACACTGCTATTTTTTTTTTTAAAGTCTGCTTGCCTACCAGCAGAGCTGCCTGTGGGCAACCTGAGTATGAAGGATTCTTTCTCTCAGTTTTTTAGGTTCTAAGAAGAATACAGGGAGGTATTCTTCCCAGTATACCAAAACAAGCTCTGAAACCACTTTGGGCACAAAAGAAGGATTTGTTCTCAAAGAAACTTCATCCTTGTGAAAAATGAAGTAGGCTGGCTCACCATAAGGTTGTGTAACTTGTATACCCTTCTTGCAGAAGTCAGAGCAAAGAGTAATACAGTCTTCCGTGTAAGGAACCTCAAACAAGTTGGATGAAATGGTTCAAAAGGAAGAAGAGTAGGCTTTTAAAGCACAAAATTAAGGGAGCAGGGGAGCCACATGTTTTCTAGGTGGATGGATATGTAAAACCCATTTCAAAAACTGATTGACTTGAGGACAAGTAGAAGTACAGATCCAATGAGAGGCAAGTAAGAAATGAATGACAGATGACCCTTGCCAGAAGAATAAGATAGGCTAGAGGACAATAACTCACACAAATCAAGACTGAGAGGCAACTGGCATTAAAAGTGTCCTGATTCTTGGACTTACATCAATTATAAAATATTTTTCACTTACACTGCTATTTTTTTAAAGGTCTGCTTGCCTACCAGCAGCTTGCTATATCTACTTATTTTGGCTTTGAATAAAAGTAAAAGAGATGGCATTAAACCCCCTTGATAAACTTAGAGAAGGAAGCCTGAAAAATCTGTGAAATTCCCTAAAACAGCTTGCTTCTCTCACCAAACTTTTTAAAGACTTCTGTAGAAGATGACCCAAATATTACCTCTGTCTATGTGAGACTTCAAAATTTTAGCTTTAACATCTTTATTAAGGTTTTGAGGACACAGCCAAACACACCTCCTTGTAACAGTTCTAGTAGCAGCAGCTCTGGGAGTGGCATCAGCTGAATCTTAAGCATATTTCCAAGAGTGAATAGACACTAAGGACACAGATGCAATAAGATTACGCAACGATGTTTTTTCCTCAGATTAGGGAAAAGATATTGCACTAGTCCTCATACTCTCTAAACAGGCAAGCATAAACACTGGCATATGAACTTGATACATGAGAATTGTAAAAAAGGTATTGCATAAAAAAAAAGAAGTTATGTACCTACCATAACGTTCTATGTTAGTTGTCCTTCATCTCGCCTTCCTTCTTGCTGGATGGGTTCGGAGCCGATCCTCGGCTCTAACTCAGCTGCTTACTATAGCTCGAGAGCTCTTTACTGGCCCGAGGCTACCCCTTATCCCAGAATAACCAGTGTCAGCTACCCAGATCTCGTTTGAGATAGCTCACACTAGACATAATCATAGAAGATAATCCATTGTTATTAAACCTGGATATACAGTTAATTGTCATGGTTTGCTTGGGAAGCAACTAATAACAAAACAAATTAGCCAGTGAAACCATTGAGAAACTCCTCTCAATCCTTGAGAAAGGAGGAAGGAGGGAGGGATGCAAGAAGGAAGGCGAGATGAAGGACAACTAACATGGAACGTTATGGTAGGTACATAACTTCTTTATGTTAAGTTGTCCAATCTCACCTTCATTCTTGCTGGATGGGACAGCGTCCCTAGCATCTCAATCCTGGGTGGCTCATTAGAACAAACTCTTCAGAACTGTAGAACCAAAGGAAGCCCTGCCCCGGGAGACCATATCTACTTTGAAATGCGAAATTAATGTATGAGGATCTGCCCAAGTAGCTGCTGCAAAAATTGAATCTATGGGCAATCTAGATTGAAACGCTACCGAAGTAGCTACTGACCTGGTTGAATGACCTATGGGTTTTGCCGGAAGGTCTTTTTGTCGCAAATGGTAGATATGGGCATTGGTGTCTGATAACCATTTTGACAAGGTTACTTTAGAAACTGGAAGGCCTTGTTTGTTGTTGGCAAATGAATGGAAGAACTGATCTGATTTTCTCATCTCTTTAGTTCTATGGAGATAGAAACGTAGTTGTCTATGTACATCCAATTGGTATAATCTGTATTCTGCCCTGTTGGAATGATTAGGGAAAAAGACAGGAAGTTCAATGGATTGATTCAAATTGTGTTCTGAGTTGATGCCATGGTGGTAGCAGCAGCCACAAAGAGAGAGTTAGCTGGCATTCAAAGTGTCCTGAGAAACTCTGTCTTTGTGAAAAACTAGGTATGGAGGACGAACACATAGTGTACGAAGTTCTGAAACATGTCTGGCAGAAGTAATAGCAACTAGGAAGAGAGTTTTTTAAGAGAGAAATTTCAAAGAACATGATGCTGCTGGTACAAAGTGTGGCAGTATCAAGGAGGCCAGAACCAAATTGAGATCCCAAGGTGGAAGGGGCTCGTTCACTGGGGGTCTAAGTAGAGATGTACCTCTCATGAAGGCCTTACAGAGTTTGTGAGACATTATGCTTGAGTTAGAAACTCTGGTGTGAAAATTTGAAATGGCAGCTAGTTGTACTCTGATGGTAGCAGCAGCTGCACCAGATTGAAACAGTTCTGCTAAGAAATCCAAAATCTCATGTACAGGAGCTGTAAAAGGATCTAAATTCCTGGATTCTGTCCAGTAAGAGAATCTTTTCCATTTGCTAGCATCAACTTTCCTTGTAGTTGTCTTATGGAAGGAAACAATAATATCACGCACTGCTGGGGAAATATTGGGGAGCCTGGCTAAGATTGGAAGTGGAGTAACCAAGCTGTGAGCTTAAGAGATTGGAGGGATTGGTGTAGCCCGCCTGATAGATGAATCAAGAGGTCCAATACTGGGTCCAGAATCCAAGGCTGGGCTAGAAGGCGGGGGGTGAAGGAATGGAAACCAAATCTGTCAAGGCCAATAGGGGGCAATGAGGATCATCTTGCAACCCAACGATTTGGCTTTCTGAATGACTTTTGAAATTAGGGGGAAGGGGGGAAATGCATAAAGGAGTCCCTGAGATCAGTCGTGGACTACAGCGTCCCTGGGTGTCTGATCTGGAGGAGGAACAATTGAGAAGTAGCTGCTGCATTTGTTGTTGAGGGGAGAGGCAAAGAGATCACAGCAAGGCTGGCCCCATTTGCGGAAAATCAGATCCACAATTTCCTGTTTCAGAGACCACTCATGAGGCATGAGGATAGCCCCGCTGAGCCTGTCCGCTATTATGTTAGATGTCCCAGGGATATGCATTGCTGTCAGAAAACGTTGGGAGGAAATCGCCCATTGCCAGAGTCTGAGGGCCTCTCGGCACAAGGGGTAAGACCTGGTTCCGCCCTGTTTGTTGATGTACCAAACTACTGACATGCTGTGCATCTGTATTGCAATAGTCCTGGCAGGGAGAGAGTCTTGAAGAGCTTGCAATGCTAGGAGCACCGCTCTCATCTCCAGGATGTTGATGTGCAAGTGGTACTCATGAGGTTGCCAAGTGCCTTGGACTGTCTTCCCTAGATAATGCTCCCCCCACCCTATCAGGGAAGCGTCTGTGGTCACTGCGGCAACCGGATGGGATTCCATGAAAGGTCTGCCCTGAGTCACTAGTGGGGAGATCATCCACCAGGAAAGGTGTCTTTTGCAAGATTCCATAATTAGCATCATGTGAGACATGGATAATTCCTGAAAGGACCATTGTGTGAAAAGAAGCCACTGAAGGATTCTCATGTGAAAGCATGTTAAGGGAACTAGAAGAATGGCTGCTGCCATTGACCCTAGAGCTTGAAGAACATATTTGACCTGAATTATTTTGCTCCTCGGAAGAAGTGACACCTGTTGTCGAATAATGGAAACTCTTTCCTGAGGCAGTTTTACAATGATTTTTCTTGTGTCTAGCTCTGCTCCTATGTATGTAATAGATTGACAGGGCAACAAGGCAGATTTTTCAAAGTTTATTGTGGTGCCTAGTTGAGCACAGGATGTGATGGTGTAATCTCGTGCTTCTATAAGTTGTTGTCTGGTGGTAGCAGTGAGGAGCCAGTCTTCCAAATAAGGAAACACCTGGAATCCTAGACATCTCAGGTGAGCAGTAACTACTGCCATGCATTTGGTGAACACCCTGGAGGCTGTAGTGAGACCAAAGGGCAGAGCTCAGAATTAGTAATGACTGGTCCCTAGCCGGAAGTGTAGAAATCTCCTGGACCATCTGTCCATTTTTATATGATAGTACATGTTCTGAAGATCTATGGAGCACATCCAATTGTCCTGACCCAGAAAGGGGAGAATGGACTGCAGTGTTACTATCCGGAACTTTTCCTTTTGTACAGATTTGTTAAATCTGCTGAGATCCTGAATTGGTCTCCAGACCCCTGTCTTTTTGGGCACTAAAAAGAATCTTGAGTAAGTTCCGGATCCTACTTGGTCTGTGGGGAACTCCTGGATGGCTCTTTTTTCTAGCAGTCTTGAAACTTCTGTGACTGCCTGATCTCTTAGATTGGGTGGAACATCTGGGATGGATTTTTTTGAAACAAGAGGGGGTTGATGGAAGGGAATCTTGTAACCTCTGGATATAATGGATAGTACCCATTTGTCTTTTGTAATATTTTGCCAGGCGATTGGGTACAATGAAAGCCTTCCCCCGACTGCCTCCAGAGTTGAGCAGTCGGGCATCCCTTCAGGGATGTTGATAGGGTTTGGAAGAGAATGTATCTCTGTCACACTGATTTTGTGGAACCCTCTGCCACGAGGGTAGCGTCTACCATTGTTATTGTTTCCCCCTCTACCCCTGGGGAAAAATCACCACATGTGTCAGGCAAGGGTCCCTGGGATTTTCAAAACCACATCTTTCCACCCTTCTGACCCTTTGGGTATGGTCTGGTAGGAGTGGAAAAACGGACTCCCACATCAGAGAGCATCTTGCCTTCCTGCTGGCACCTGGTAAGCGTGTCTTTCACCTGAGGCCCAAAGAGGGAGGAGCCATCAAAGGGGGTATTGGTGAAGGATGCTCTGAAACGTTCTGCAAACTGACACAACTGCAGCCAAGAATGTCTCCTAAGAGCAACTCCTGTTCCTGCAGCTCTGCTTGCGTATGAAATAAGCTTCATGGAGAAGTTGACTACTGAATTTAGAGTCGCCAGCTGGGTAGCTACCTTGGCTGAAGCTCCCTCATCTGTGGGATCTTGTAGGGTATCTCCAAGCTCTTTTAGGAGCTCCCTCTCAAGCTTACTAAAATGGGAAAGACAGTTCAGGGACCTAAGGGAGAAGGCCGCTGATGAAAACATTTCCTTCCCATATCTGTCCATTGTACGAGAGTCTTTATTCGGTGGATGGACAGATGCGGAGGTTTCAGCTAACTCTCTCTTTGTGGCTGCTGCTACCACCATGGCATCAACTGGGACACCTTTAGTCAGGAATTTTTTGTCTTGGGGAGCTGTGATAAATTTATTGGGTCTCCTTGGGACAGGTTCCCTGGAATCTGGAGCTGACTGAGCCTTTCGAAACACTACAGACATGAGTGGATCAAAAGGCGGAGACACCCAGGAGGTGGAAGGTCAGGAACCAAATGCGTCCAGGTATACAGACTCATCCTCGGAGGGGGCTAGAGAAGTCCAGCTTTGCCTCTGCCTAAGAATCTTGAGGATGTGTGAAAAGGAAACATCTTCAGAGGGGGACCTTGGGGACCCCTCTGATTCATCCAGATCTGTATCTGAGGTAACAGACTCAGGGGAGTCTTGGTGCTTCCTCTTGCACTTTTTCTTCTGGAAAGCCTGCTCAGAATGCTCTGGGGAGATTTCAGAAGAAGAGGGTTCACCCAATGGGGTGTCCTGGGGCATAGGTTCCCTATGCTTTGGGGCTGGAGGAGGAGCAGAGGTTGTCACAGGCACCGAGGGGGACGGAGCTGATGGGACTGATAGTGGGGCCATGTGTGGGAACAGTACTCTCTGCATGACCTCGAAGGCATCATGGTCTCGACACAAAGAGGGCTCTGGCTCCGAAGAGACAGGAATCCCACTCTGTGCCAAGGGTGACGGCTCCGAGGTGGATGTGGGAGCTGAGCTCAACTGAGCTGATGCTCCGAGAGGGAGAGCAGGGTCGGACAAGGGTCTGATGCCACTTCCCCCCTTGGAGCCGATGAGAGAGCTTCGGCACCCAGATACCTGGATGGGAGGACGAACTGAGGTAATTGGATCCTAAGTTGGAGCCGAAGAAGATGTCATCGGAGATGAAGGAACCACTGTTGGAGCGTCCATGGACTCCGGCTCTGAACTAAGCATAGTCGGAGAAGGAATAGAAATCGAAGCAGATGCAACCAAAGCCTGTTGAGGTGGACTCAAAAGCATTTTTGCAAGGGCCTGTGACTTCAGCAACCTACTGACTACTCTCTCCACATCCTGAGCCGATAACCTCGAGGATCGATAGGAGTGAGAAGATGAGCGATGACTGGCTTTGCTCTGAAGTAAGGGTGATTGTGGCACCGAGCGAATCGGCTCCAATGAAGGAGACCTAGCTCGTTTGTGGCTCCAAGATGGCACCAAAGTAACAGTTGGAGCTGACAGAGGAGTAGTCTGGTCGGTGCTACAGGGCACCGACACACTTGGCTTGTCAAGCTCACAGGTCAGTTCCGAACATGGAGCCGACGGCTTGACTGGTTTCACAGATTTCACTGGCTGAGATGCTTTAGCCAGAGAATCCTGTTTTAACAATCCACGGAGGATTAGCTTGTTTTTCTGCTCCTGCAGGACCCTTGGACTAAAGACATGACAAACAGAGCAAGAGTCCTGCAGGTGCAGAGCCTCCAAGTATTAAACACAACTAGTGTGCCCATCTGTCAGAGACATCTTCTGACAGCATGAGTCACACTTTTTAAAACCTGAGGTTTTAACTTCCTTAGACATTTTGAAGTACCACAAAAAGACACACTACAATAATAAACTAAACATTATATAAATAAAGACCTTAAAGGAGAGCCTCTAACTTAAATGGCTGTCCTTAAAGGTGGGGGGGGGGGGGAGAACTCTCTAAGTTAAATGAGTTCAAGGAACAACAGAAGGCCTAGTGACTAAGGGGCGATGGCCAACACAGCACAAAAACACCACAAGGATGAGATAAGGGATTTACAATTAAAGAAACTTACAAACTACTATAACAGAGAAAAAATATATCAAGCAAATTATTTGAATTTAAACAGAGAAAAAAGTTATACTAAGCCTGAGCCAGTACTGACACAACCTCGCAGCTAAAGCAGCAAACAAGATCTGGGTAGCTGATGCTGGGCAATCTGGGATAAGGGGTAGCCGTGAGCCAGTAAAGAGCTCTCGAGCTATAGTAAGTGGCCGAGTCAGAGGCAAGGATGGGCTACGAACCCATCCAGTAAGAACGAAGGCGAGATTGGACAACTTAACATTACACCTTTTTGCCAATTCTTTCAAAAGCTTTGCCATCCTTGTCAGAAGAGAAGGGACTGGCATTAACCAGATGTTAAGCAGCAGCTGGGTTTACCAGTGAAATAACTGCTGGGTCTGATCTCGGGTAAGAATGTTAAAATGCTGGAGGGACAGATTCATAACCCAGAGGCTCCCTACACTCTGGAACAGAATCCCAATCCATGTTAGGCAGAGCCCCTCACTAACTCTATTCAAGAGAAATCTTGACGAGTGGATGGGAGATCGTAGGTTTACCCCGGGGGTCATCTCTGTGTCACTACTAGACAGAGGCACAGTAAACTAAACCCTAAAAGGGCGTAGTATTCTCATCCTAAGGGGTGGTGAAAGCCACACACACTCTGGCTAGGCTTATAAATGCCCTAGGGCAGATAGCCTAGTACGAACCTATGAACCTATGAACCTATAAACTTTATACAATCTATCTGCTTTATTGAGGGCTACATGCTGTATGTTAGGTAAGTTACAGGCTGTAAATTCCAATTGCAGTAAATCATAATATTTCTTTGGACACAGTGGAAGATCATTATGTTCCCACTGGAACAAGTGACTCATTTGGGATATTGTTTCAGAAAAAGAAAATCCTTCCAAGGAAATATCAGAAGCCAGTCTTTCCTCACAATCAGAAATCTGAGAAAAAAACAGAAGTTGTCCCTTGACAATCATTTTGTTGTTCAAAATCGTGAACAGACAATGATGATTGCCTTTTTTCCTTTACCAGAAATGCCAAAACAGAACTAAACCCTGAGCTTAGTCTAATGAATTACTCCAGTCCAAAGCAAATGAGATAGGATAAGAAATATGTCTTAACTTTTACTTATTTTTAATAGAAATTTTAGAAAAACAGACTTATTTTTGACATGCAAAAGCTCCCTATGGACAGGCATGCCTGTCTCACTAGGCAGAGAGGTATTCCCTACTCCTTCCTCCAAGACCAAAAAGAGTGGTTCTACCTTAGCCAACAAGGGTGCTCCAACAACCACAGAGGATATGCCTAACTCCTATTTCATAGTGACTGAAGGGACTACACCAAAGGGAACCAAGGAAAAAGAAAAATGTTCTGATGTACCATAAATGGCCACAGAAAAGTCACCCATGTGTAGCTAAGGTACTTTAGTAGCGTCTGAAACGGCAAAGGCTGTCTGGTAATTTGTTTCATTTTGTAGCTAGAAGAAGGAAGAACCAGGGAGCCATTAGCTTGTTACATAGTAAAGCTGAAAAAGAAGCGACAGTAGTCAGTAAAACAGGTAAGTTTTAAAAAAGTTGATTTTTCCACTAAAATATAATGAAAGGTACTTTAGGTGCTTGTGCCAGACCCCAAAATAAGAAGTTATGTACCTACCATAACGTTCCATGTTAGTTGTCTTCTCTCGCCTTCTTTCTTGCTTGATGGGTTCGGAGCCGATCCTCGGCTCCGACTCGGCACTTGCTTTAGCTCGAGAACTCCTTTTACCAGCTCGAGGCAGCCCCATATCCCATGATGCAAGGCAGTAAGTACCTAGATCTCGTTTGTTGACAAAGGGCAATAACACCAAGCATAAAATACTTCCCAAAGGAAGAAGAAACTTACAGATGGAAAAAAGGACCAGGTTTGAATGGTCTTTAGCATAATAGTTTCTTATACAAGGTCTGTCCAGGCCAGGGGGAAGGAGGGAGGGTCGCAAGAAAGAAGGCAGAGAAGACAACTAACATGGAACGTTATGGTAGGTACATAACTTCTTAATGTTAAGTTGTCAATCTCGCCTTCATTCTTGCTTGATGGGACCGTCCCTAGCACCTCTATCCTGGGTGGCTCAATGGAACAAACTCTTGAGGACTGTAGAGCCAAAACTGGCTCTGTCCCTGGAGGCCAAGTCCAATTTGTAATGGGAAACAAAAGTGTGAGGAGTGGCCCAAGTGGCCGCTGCACAAATAGTGTCCAAAGGCAGTCTAGCTTGAAAAGCTGTAGAAGTAGCTAAACTCCTAGTTGAATGTGCTTTAGGTTTTGAGCACAGCTGTTTTCCCCTGATCGTATAAATTTCAGTGATGACCGAAGAAAGCCATCTGGACAAAGTCACTTTAGAAACAGGAAGGCCTTTTTATTATCCGCATAGGAAACAAAAAGTTGATCAGATTTTCTAAATTTTTTTGTTCTGTCCAAATAATATCTAAGCTGACAGTGGACGTCAAGATAATGTAGCTTTTGTTCAGCTCTATCTGAATAGTTAGGAAAAAGTACAGGGAGATCAATGGATTGATTCAGATTGTTTTTGAAGCGACCTTAGGTAAAAAGGATGGATTAGTTCTCAAAGATACTCTGTCTTTGTGAAAAACCAAATAGGGGGGTCGAACCGAAAGAGCATGAAGTTCAGACACCCTCCTGGCAGATGTAATAGCCACTAGGAATAAAGTTTTCCAAGAAAGATATTTCAGGCAACAAGAAACAGCTGGCTCGAAGGGGAAGAATCAAGGATGTCAGCACTAAATTTAGATCCCACTGAGGAGGAGGATTCCTGATTGGAGGCTTTAGTAGGAAAATTCCTTTCAAGAAGGCCCTGCAGAGCCTATGGGACATAATATTATGATCTGCTATCCCGACATGAAAATTAGAAATAGCAGCCAACTGAACTCTGACTGTGGAAGAAGAGGAGCCTGCATGAAAAATCTCTGCTAAGAAGTCCAGAACTGCCTGAACAGGGGCAGTAAAAGGATCAATATTTTGGGCCTTAGCCCAATAAGAGAAACGTTCCATTTGCTTGTGTAAATCCTCCTGGTAGAGGATTTTAGTGAAGTTACTATGATATCTCTAACTGGGTTAGAGATCAAAGGAAGCCTGGCTAAGGAAGGAAGTGGAGCAACCATGCTGTGAGGTTGAGAGAAGGGATTGACCGGTGCAGCTGACCGGATTGGTGAATCAGTAGATCTGGCACTGGGTCCAGATGCCACGGCTGCACCAAAAGGTGATGATGGAGGAACGGGAACCAAACTTGTCGAGGCCAGTAAGGGGCAATGAGAATCAATTTGGCTCTCAAAGCGGTAGCTTTCTGGATCACCTGAGGGATCAGAGGAAATGGGGAAGGCATAAAGAAGTCCCTGGGGCCAATCCTGGGTCAGAGCGTCTCTGGGGGATGGCCTGATAGAGGAAGAGGCTGAAGAAGTCTGGACATTTGCTGTTTTGGGGAGTAGCAAAAGATCGCAACATGGACGACCCCATTCCAGAAAAATCTCTTCCGCTATGGATTGCTTGAGAGACCACTCGTGAGGCATGAGAATAGCTCTGCTCAATCTGTCCGCTATAATGTTGGTTTTCCCAGGGATATGCGTTGCTACCAGAAACCGATGAGAGGAGATCGCCCATTGCCATAGTCTGAGCGCTTCTCGACACAAGGGGTAGGACTTGGTTCTGCCCTGTTTGTTGATATACCAAACTACAGACATGTTGTCTGTGTGGACTGCAATTGTCCCTACGGGAAGAAAGTCGTTGAGGGCTTGCAACGTTAAAAGCACTGCTCTCATCTCCAGGACATTTATGTGCAGATGGTACTCGAACGGTTGCCACGTCCCATGAACCATCCTGCCCTGATAATGACCCCCCCCACCCGATCAGGGAGGCATCCGTGGTGACAGTGGCTATCGGGGACGGAGGTACAAAGCATCTGCCTTGGTGAACCTGAGACGATGTGATCCACCAAGCAAGATGTTCTTTGCATGTTTGTGTCACCAGAATCTGGTGACGCATTGGGAGTTGCTGGTATGACCACTGTGTGAACAGCATCCACTGAAGGAGGCGCATGTAGAATCGAGCCAGGGAAGAAGAGTAATGGCCGCAGCCATGAGACCTAATACTTTTAGAACCATTCTGGCCTGTACTTTCTTGCTGGCCAGAATGATCCTGACATGAGTCTGAATGTCTGAAACTCTTTGTTCTGTAAGGGTAGCTGACATCCGAACAGTGTTTAAGTTTGCCTATGAAGGTAATAGACTGGCAGGGCGATAAGGATGACTTTTCAAGTTGACTGAGATGCCCAAATGAGAACAAAGGTCTATTGTGTAATCCCTGGCTTGTATAAGCTGATGCCTGGTGGTGGCTGACAGGAGCCAGTCGTCGAGATACGGAAACACCTGGAATCCTTGACGTCTCAGGTGAGCCGTGACCACTGCCATGCATTTGGTGAACACTCTGGGGGCTGTTGTGAGACCAAAGGGCAGGGCTCTGAACTGGAAATGACTGGACCCCAGCCGAAAGCGGAGAAATCTCCTGGAGCGTCTGTGAATTTTGATGTGATAGTACGCATCCTGAAGATCTATTGAGCACATCCAGTTGTCCTTCTGTAAGAAGGGCAGAATTGACTGAAGAGTGACCATTCGGAATCTTGTCTTCCTGACAGACTTGTTGAGTCTGCTGAGATCCAATATTGGTCTCCAGTCTCCCGTCTTTTGGGGACCAAAAGAACCTTGAGTAGATTCCGGCTCTGAATGGTCTATTGTAACTGGCTGAATGGCTCTTTTTGCAGTAGTTTTGCGATTTCTAACTCTGCAATGTCCCTTAGACCGGTGGTACGTCTGGAAGGGAACTTGAGGGAAGGACTTTCCTCAAAAGGAATTATGTAACCCTTGGATATGATCGACTGTACCCATCTGTCTTGAGTGAGGGAATGCCAGGCTTCTGGGTACAGTGATAATCTTCCCGACTGCCTCCAAGGAGGGACAGCCGGGCAACACCTCAGGGATGCTGAAAGGGCTTATCAGAGAGGCTCCCTGTTTCCCTGGTTTTCGGACCCCTCTGCCTCTAGAGCGGCGTCTGTTGTTGTTACCCCTCTGCCTCTAGGGGTAAACTGACCACGTGAATCCGGCGTGACTCCTTGGGATTTACGGAACCACATCTTACCACCCTTCTGTCCTTTGGGATAAGGCCTAGAAGGGGTGGAAAACGGACTCCAACAGCAGAAAGAGTCTTGCCGTCCTGCTCACACCTGGTCAAGGTCTCCTTCACCTGAGGGCCAAACAAAGCTGACCCATCAAAGGGAGAATTTGTGAAGGACGCCTTAAAGGGATCCGAAAAGTCACATAGCCGCATCCAGGCTTGGCGTCTAAGAGCCACACCTGTGCCTGCGGCTCTACTCGCTCCATCCGCAGCATAAGATATTAGCCGCATGGAGGAGTTAGCAATGGAATTGAGGGTTCCTAGCTGCGAAGCAATCTTTTCTTGAGCCCCTGCAGCTGTAGGATCCTGAACTACTTCTCCCAGCTCCTTCAGGATATCTCTCTGGAGTCTGGTGAAGTGACAAAGATAATTCAGCGAACGCATAGCAAAGGTCGCTGAGGAAAACATCCGCTTGCCGTACCTATCCATGGTCCTAGAGTCCTTATTAGGAGGATGGACGGGCACGGAAGGATCTGCAAGTTCCTTTTGGTGGCCGCAGCCACCACCATGGCATCAGCGGGACACCCTTGGTAAGGAATTGTTTGTCACTAGGGGCAGTGATAAATTTAGAAGGCCTCCTAGGGACTGGCTCTACAGAATCAGGAGCTGTCCACGCCTTCGTGCAATAACCTGCATAAGGGGTCGAAGGCGGAGACACCCAGGAGGTGGAGGGCCGAGATCCAAACGCCTCTAGGTATACTGACTCATCCTCAGAGGGATTGTTGGTGGGCCAGTTTCCCCTCTGTTTCAGAAGTTCTAGGATGTCTGAAAAGGAGACATCCTCAGAGGGGATCTAGGGGATCCCTCTGACTCATCAAAGTCAGTATCCGGCGTGACAGACTCGGGGAGTCTACATGCTTCCTCTTACAAGTCCTCTTCCTAGGAGGATCTCCCGAAACATCAGGAGAATCCTCGGAAGAGGGGAAATTCCCAATGGGGAAACCTGAGGCGGAGGATCTCTGGGTCCTGTAGCAAGAGAAGTGGCAGAGATGTCAACAGGTACAATAGAGGGAGGAGCTACGGGAAGAGACTGCTGACTGATACCAGTGGCCAGTACACTCTTCATCACCTCGAATGCTCCCTCCCAGGCAGGTCCGAGAGAACCCGCTCCAAGAGCTAGGAACCCAGGGACCACCGAAAGGGAAGCATCCGAGGCAGATGTCGGAGCCGAGCTCACCAAGGCCGAGGCTCCAAGGGGAAGAGCGGGTTTGGACAAGGGTCCGATGCCACTCACCCCTCGGAGGAGACCATGGAAGCCCGACCACGAATCCCTCTAAGGAAGAGGAGATAAGAGTAGAGGCTGAAGGAACAGAAGGGGTATCCGTCCTCCAGCCGTAGCAGTAACTATGCCCGAAGACTCCAACTCCAAGCTCTGGGGTAGAGTTGAAGGAGGAACTGTAACGGGGTGTGGACCAACAGTCGTCTGCTGAGACGGACTGTGAAGCATTTGGGCCAGTACCTGTGACTTGAGCAATCTGCTGACCACTCTCTCTAGGTCATGGTCAGACAACCTGGATGACCTTGAAGATCGGCTCCGATGGCTCCGTTCCGACAGAAGAGGTGAAGCCGGAGCCGAAAGTATCGGCTCCAAGGAAGGAGACCTCGACCTCTTCCTGGAATGAGCCATCGGAGCCGACACTACGGATCCTGTCGGAGCCGATTTCTCGGAGTCGACAGAATGCCTCGATGTATCGGCTCCAGCCGTAGCCAATACAGCCACCAAAGTAACGGTGTCGGAGCCGATCGGAGCCGACACCGATGCCTGTGCCACATGGGTGTCGGAGCCGATCGGAGCCGACATCGAAGTGGACAATACAGTTTCGGCACCGATGGCCATCGGTGCCGAAGGCTTAGTCAAGCCAGAATCGGCTCCAGCTGGAGCCGATCTCGACTCTGTACGAGTTGGAGCCGAGGCCGCAGGCTTAGAAACAGAAGCCTGGGCCTTGGAAACTCTTGCTGGTTTCGGTGGAGCCGACTTAGCCGGAGAGCCCTCCGGCTTAAGAAGGCCCCTAAGAACCAGTTTGTTATGTCTCCTGCAGGACTCTCTGGCTGAAGGAGTGACAAATAGCACAGGAGTCCTGCAGGTGAAGAGGGCCCAGACAATACAGGCAAGAAGTGTGACCGTCTGTCAGAGACATTTTCTGACAGCACGAGTCACACTTCTTAAAACCTGAAACCCTCTCCTTTGACATGGTGCCGACACACAAAACACACACACACCAGTCAAAATAAAATTAAATTACACAAAATACCAAAAGGTATTCTATAAAAAACACCAACACACACACCCTAACAGGGGGGGGATGGGATAGGGATAACTAAGAACAAATTCAAAAAGACAGGGAAGCTCTGTCAGGAAGGGATAGAAATTAAATTTAAACTATAAAAAAATTAGTTTTTGACTAAAAAGGGGCTTGAAAATCACAAAGTGAAACAACTTACCAGGAGCTGGTAAAAAGAAGACCTCCCAAGCGAAGCGGCAAACGAGATCTGGGTACTTACTGCCTTGCATCATGGGATATGGGGCTGCCTCGAGCTGGTAAAAGGAGTTCTCGAGCTAAAGCAAGTGCCGAGTCGGAGCCGAGGATCGGCTCCGAACCCATCAAGCAAGAATGAAGGCGAGATTGACAACTTAACATTAACTATTTTAACAACTTTCTTCCTCAAAAATAAAAAATAATGCTGTTTTTAAAAAGTTACTAAAAGCCACGACAGTCTATAAAAACATTTTTTCCAAGATTAAAATTCATAATTTTAAAAAAGAAAGTTTATTTTATGTCATAAAAATAAAACGTGGAAGGTATTTTCCCTAAAAGGGACTCTTCTATCAGCAATGGAGCACCGTTAGTGGATCACTGATCCTCAAAAGCACAAAAGAGTACTCTAGTGGTAGGAAAGCATTGAAGGATTTGGCACCCAAACCGTTTCTTTTCTTCAGCTCTACACAAACTGATTAACAGTTTGGGCACATGGAAGTTTCCCTTAAGCTTTTAAAATTAGCTGGGTGTTATATCCTTGGCTGGATATAACCCATGTAGCTAAGGCTACTGCAGCAGTGATCAAATGATGAACATTCACTGTTATCTAGATCAAAAGGCAGTTATCTCCACAATCTTCTGGAGTCCTCCTGGATCATTAGAAGAATCCTAGAAATCAGTGGAAAAGGTAGAAAAATCAGGAAAGAAAAATCCTGTCCATGAGAATGAGAAAGAATATGTCTTCTAGGCCTATTTGCAAGGAATCATACAGCAGAATTTTCTTTAGCTCTCTGTTATTAAAGGAGGAAAACAGATCTATATGAGGTGTTCACCACAGGTTGATCAACTCCTGGAAGACCCCAGGGTGCAGTTTCCATTTCTGAGGGTGTGTCCAAGTCCTGCTTAGCTTGTCAACTACAGTGCTGTGTTCTGACAGAATGTATGAATCCTGAATTGTCAAACTGAGCTAAGTCACTATCTCCCAAGCTTTCAGAACAAGTTTGCAAAGAGGGTAAAATCTGCTACCCCCCACCCATTTGTTTAAGTACCACATTATTATGATGTTGTCTGTAATAACTTGCAAAGGTCCTGTGGACCAAATATGATTTAAGGCTTTCAAAACATTTATTACCACCATCACATTTTTGACATTTCTAGCTGGAGAATTTTGCATTTCCAAATGAAACCTATCATAATACATTTTCTGTGCTATAGTAATTTAATTCTTCACCCACTGGAAAACCTCTAGTTTCCGAAAAGGATAAATCTTCAGGAGGGAAATCTGAAACCATACCTTCCCCACGATCAGAATGTTCAGATTGTGAAGAAATTCATGAGGTACAATAATTCCCCTGTAATATTGCTTTTCTGGCTACAAATTCATGTCAGAAAGAAACAGACGTAACTCTTTTCATTTTCCTATGTGAAAAAACAAACAGCAAATAAAATAATTAAGTTATTTAGCAAATCCCAGTAAATATTCCCTGTCCATAAAAATAGCAACAGGACACTGGAAGGTTTTTTCACTATGTTTCCCTTTCTTGGTTGACAATCTGGAAAAAAAAAACAACTCTGAGCAGGCATACTAGTCCCAGATGCAGGTTATTTTTTCCTGGCTAACTGAAGAACCTTCAAATGCCATTTCCCTGAGACCAACAAGAGTAGCTCCCATTACCCACCAACAGCATCCCCATAGCCACAGAGGATGCAGTTACCTCCTGGTTGTTGGTGGATGCATATGCTACACCAAGATGACAAAGGAAAAATATGAATGGTCTGAGAAACAAACAGAAGCCACAGCAGAGTTACTAACCAATGGCTGAGTTGCCATAGGAGCTGGCCTGATACCCAAAGACTTCCTGACAATGTCCTTCTTCTTTTTGCAAACAGGTGAAAGTAGAACCTCAGAGACCATGGACTGTTACACTGGTAAATTGATTAAGAGACTCTGAAAGCAGATAGGGGAGCCTGAACAAGTTGGTAAAGCGTAAAGTAGATGACAAGTGGTTCTGAGGTAAGTAAATGACTGACAGCTCCCCATGAATACAGTTTCCTGTCCCCAATACACCAGTGCATGAAACTTGAGTAATGATTCTCTCCAAAAATATAATCTTTCACTCAAAATGTTCACATAAGCTTTTACATATATACACTTCCCCAGAAATGTAATGACAGTCCAAAAATAATGTTTCCTAGCTAAGCCATACATTTCAGTAAGAAAAGCATGTTTTCCTCATAAAAATAAAATTAACAAAATGTTTTCCCCACAGGGGACTTATCTTCACAGCTCTGATGATCACTAGCTGATATACATTTCCATGGGGCCTACCAAAGGAGCTCTCCAACTGTCTTTATGTGGAGTTCCACTTAAACTAACAGAGCAAAAGGAATGTGTCCTTCAGCTTTGTAAATGGGCCAGTCACAGGTGGTAAAACTCGTATAATTTAGGCTACTACAACAGTGATCTATGTATTGAAAATTGTACAAAAAGTCTGAAATGTTTGCCAATGGACTTGGGCTGGTAAGCATCTTTCAAGTGTAAATTTACCATAAAACCTAGTAAAGGGATAAGAGTTAACATGGATTCAAGGGATAACATTTTAAACTTTGGGACCTTGATAAAAGGATTGAGAAAGGAGAGGTCTTGCACAAGTCTCCCAAGTTCCCTCTTTCTTTAGCATTAGAAAAAAATTGAATAAAACCCTTTGAACATCTGGATGGAAGGCACTGTTGCTATAACATTCTGAGATAGTATCTGTTCAATTGAGAAAATAGGCATGTTTGGTTACTGGGCAAGGAAGAATCCCCTGAAAAAGGGGGAGAGATTCCCACTGCCAGCTGTACCCTCTTGAATGACTTCATAGTCCATTTATCTGAAATAATGGGTTACCTTCACTTCCCCTAAAGCTCATTTGACTGACATTCATTTGACTGAGACCAAGTGACTGACACTTCACTCCCCCTAAAACTCATTTCTCTGACAATTAGTACTGGCAGTGTGTAGAGCACTGTAAGGCAAGTAAAAGGAATATGCCCTTTTCTCCACTGTAGTGAGACCATAGAGTTACTATATTTAGTTGGGGGGCACATCCCCCCCACACTGGGGGGTGTGGGGGGCATAGCCCCTCACCTAGTTTGATTTTATATTCTCTGCTTTTGGTTTTATATTGTTCAGTAAAACTAAACTAGGTGGAAGGCAATTCCCCCACACCTCCCTAGTGGGTGGGGGCTGTGCCCCCACACACCCCCTAACTATATATACTAACACCATTGTCACGCTACAGTGGGGAAAAGGACATATTCGTTTTACTTGCCTTACAGTGCTCTACACACTGCCAGTACTAATTGCTAGGGGAATGAGTTTTAGGGAAAGTGAACTTTAGGGGAAGTGAAGTGTCAGTCATTTGGTCTCAGTCAAATGAATGTCAGTCAAATGAGCTTTAGGGGAAGTGAAGGTAACCCGAAATAATCTGGTCCAAATGAAAAGCATTTAGACTTAGAGAGAGGAAGAGATTGTCAGTGAGTGTGTCTGTGTGCGTGTGTGTGTGTGTGTGTGTGTGGGGGGGGGGGGGGCAGCTGGAAGGGCAAATAGTAATTTTCACTTTTTGCTGTCCCTGATATTGAGAGACTTTCCATTTTATTTTTGAGCCTTCTCGCCAGGATTTTTAAAAAAAGAAGTTATGTACGCACCATAACGTTCCATGTTTGTTGTCCATATTCTCGTCTTCATTCTTGCTGGTTGGTTCGGAACCAAGCATCGGTTCCGACTCGGCCTATTACTAAAGCTCGAGAGCTTCCACTGGCTTGAGGCTACACCCTATCCCATCATGCTTAGGGAAGATTACCTAGATCTTGTTTGCAAATTAATAACATATTTTGAAGATTTTATGCTAAAACCCAGTGAAAATAGTTATTAGTCTATTTCTCATAAGACAAGAAGGGAATCAGAGAACACAATTCACCAACCTATAGACTTCCTCTCGATCCTCCTGTATCGAAGGTTGGGGAAAGGAGGGTGGGACGCAAGAATGAAGGTAAGAATATGGACAACAAACATGGAACGTTATGGTGAGTACATGACTTCTTTATGTTATGTTGTCCTATCTCACCTTCATTCTTGCTGGTTGGGACAGCGTCCCTAGCACCTTCTTTCTTGCGTGGCTCAAGGGAATAAACTCTTCAGAACAGTAGAACCAAAAGAAGCTCTGTTCCGGGAAGCCACATCTACTTTGTAATGAGAGATAAATGTACAAGGTTTGACCCAAGTGGCTGCAGCACAAATAGAATCCGTAGGTAGTCTAGCCTGAAATGCAGTTGACATTGACATAGCTCTTGTTGAGTGGCCTTTAATTTTTCCTGGCAGTTGTTTATGCTGAGAATTATATGCATAGGTAAGGGTGTCAGTAAGCCATTTTGACAAAGTAACTTTCAAAATGGTGCACCTTTTCTGTTTTCTGAGAAGGAGACAAATAACTGGTCAGATTTTCTAAATGCCTTTGTTCTGTGTAAGTAGAAGCATAACTGCCTGTGGACATCCAATTGGTGAAGTTTATATTCTGCCTTGTTGCCATAATTTGGAAAAAAGACATATAGGTCAATGGACTGATTCAAATTGGTCTCTCAACACACTTTGGGAAGGAATGAAGGATTGGTTCTAAGAGAGACTCTATCTTTAGGAAATACTAAGTGGGGGGGGGGGGTGTATGGATAGAGCTTGAAGTTCTGAAACCCTCCTAGCTGAAGTGATGGCTATTAAAAAGCCTGTGTTCCATGTTAGAAATTTTAGCTGGCAAGAGGAAGCTGGTTCGTATGTTGGGAGAATCAGGGTAGTCAGTACCAAATTTAGGTCCCAAGGAGGTGGTGATTCTCTTATTGGAGGCCTTAGTAAAAAAGTACCTCTCAGGAAGGCTTTGCACAACTTATGAGACATTATCTTAGACCTCATGTCTCCTAAGTAGTAGTTAGATATGGCGGCCAATTGCACTCGTATGGTAGCTGCTGCAGCACCTCATTAAAAAGTTCTGCCAAGAAATATAAAATTGTAGTTACAGGGGCTATGAAAGGGCCTATGTGATTCCTGGAAGCCCAACAAGAAAATCTTTTCCATTTACTAGCATAAAGCTTTCTAGTCATTGTTTTATGAGACAAGACTATGATGTGTCTCATTGCAGGAGAAATGTCTGAAAGCCTGGCTAAGACTGGAAGTGGAGCAGCCAAGCTGTCAGTTTGAAGGTTTGGATAGAGGGATGGAGCATTCCTGACTGATGAGTCAGAAGATCTGGAACTGAGTCCAGAATCCATGGCTCTTCTTGGAGATGGGGCCATAGGAAGGGAACCAGATTTGGCGAGGCCAGTAAATAGCGATGAGTATTAACCTGCAACTCAATGATTTGGCTTTCTGTAGAGCTTTGGGGATTAGTGGAAAGGGGGAAAAGGCATAAAGAAGTCCCGGGGGCCAATCGTGAACAAGTGCATCCCTTAGTGACTCTCCCGGAGGGGGAATTAGGGCAAGGTAGTTTCTGCATTTGGTGTTCATGGATGTGGCAAAGAGATTGCAGCAAAGCTGGCCCCATTTGTAAAAAAAACTGGTTCACAATTTCCTGTTTCAGGGACCACTAGTGAGACATTAGGATTGTTCTGCTCAATTTGTCCGCTATCACTTTGGATTTCCCCGGAATATGCGCTGCAATCAGAAAGTGTTGAGAGGAGACTGCCCATTGTTAAACTCTTTGATCCTCTCAACAAAGGGGGTAGGATCTGGTACCACCTTGTTTGTTGATATACCACATTACTGACTTGTTGTCCATCTGTATTGCAATTGCACCTGTTGGAAGAGAGTTCTGGAATGCCTGCAATGGTAAAAGCACCGCTCTCATCTCTAGGACATTAATGTGCAAGTGTGCAAGTGGTACTCTGTTCTTGTGTAGTTCCTTGGACTGTCTTTCCCAGATAATGCCTCCCACCCTATCTAGGAAGTGCCTGTGGTCACTGTAGCCACTGGTTGTGGAAGAGTGAATGGTCTGCCCAGTACTATCTGGTTGGACTGAAGCCACCAGTGTAGGTTTTTCTTGCAGGAGTCTGTAATGATGATCTTGTGGGACATGGGTAACTCCTGCATGGACCATTGAGCAAAAAGTAACCACTGGAGGACTCTCATGTGTAAACTTGCCAGAGGTACCAGTGTTATGGCTGCTGCCATGGTGCCTAAAACCTTTAAAATGAACTTTGCCTGAATTTTCCTTCTCAAAAGCAAAATGGAGACTTTATTACACAGCATCTGTATGCTGTCATGAGACAGTTTGGCTACCATGTTTTCTGTGTCTAAGTCTGCTTCTATGAATGTAATATGCTGTGACGGCAACAAGGCAAATATTTCAAAATTTATGGTAATGCCCAGTTCCAAGCATAAATGGATGGTGGTATCTCTTGCTTTGGTTAGTAGAAGCTCGGTGGTGGCGGTGAGGAGCCGGTCGTCTAAGTACGGAAACACCCGGAATCCTCGATGCCTCAGGTGAGCCATGACTACTGCCATGCATTTGGTGAATACTCTGGGGGCTGTAGTGAGACCAAAGGGCAGAACTTGGAATTGGTAATGACTGGTTCCCAACCGAAAGCATAGATGTCTCCTGGATTATCTGTCCATTTTTATGTGGTAGTATGCATCCTGAAGATATATTGAGCACATCCAGTTGTCTTTCCTCAGAAAAGTGAGTATAGACTACAGTGTCACCATCTGGAACTTTGATTTTTTTATGGACTTGTTCAGCCTGCTGAGATCCAAGATGGGTCTCTAGTCCCCTGTTTTCTGTGGAACTAAACAGAACCTTGAGTAAGTCCCAGATCCAATTTGTTCTGTGGGGACTTCTTGGAGGACTCTTTTTCTTATCTACCTTTGTATCTCTAGGGTTGCTTGATCCCTTTGACAGGGTGGAATGTCTGGGAATGATGTTGTTTGCGGGTGTGTGGTGGAGAAGGGTATGTTGTATCCCCTGGATATTATTGACTGCATCCATTTGTCTTGAGTGATGTTTAGCCAGGAGCCAGGCCTTTGGGTACAGTGATAGTCTGCCCCTGACTGCCTCCAGAGGTGGACAGTCAGGCCTCCTTTCAGGAGCACTGGAAGGGTCTGCCAGAGAAGGTATCTCTATCACCCCGATTCTGCAGACCCTCCCCGCCACGAGGTCGGCGTCTCCCATTATTATCTCCCCCTCTGCCCCTGGGGGAAAAGTCACCACGTGCATCTGGCAAAGCTCTTAGGGATTTCTGGAACCACATTTTTCCCCATTCTGGCCTTTGGGGTAAGGCCTCATAGGGAGGGAAAAATGTACTCCCACGGCAGATAGAGTTTTGCCTTCCTGCTCACACCTGGTCAGAGTCTTTTTAACTTTTGACCCGAACAAGGATGAGCTGTCAAAAGGGACATCAGTGAGGGAAGACTTGAAGGGCTCAGCAAACTCACAAAGGCACAACCAGGAAAGCCTCCTCAGAGCTATTTGTATGCCTGCTGCCCTACTCGCTCCATCGGCTCCATACGAGATAAGCCGCATGGAGGAATTGACTATAGAATTTAAGGTCGCAAGCTGGGAGGACACCTTGTCTGATGCCCCCACAGCTGTAGGATCTTGTAGGGTATCTCATAGCTCCTTCAGGAGATCCCTCTGGAGTCTGGCAAAATGGGTTAAGTAGTTCAGCGACCTGAGTGTAAAGGCTGCTGATGAGAACATACGCTTTCCATATCTGTTCATCATATGAGATTCTTTATTCAGTGGATGGACAGATGAAGAAGACTCAGCTAACTCCTTTTTATTGGCCACCGTCACCATCATAGCATCTACCCGGACACCTTTGGTCAAGAATTCCTTGTCAGATGGGGCAGTTATAAATTTGTTGGTCCTCCTTGGAACAGGTTCTATAGATTCTATACAGCCCCATGCCTTTCAACTAACTACACCCAGAAGCTGATCAAAAGGTGGAGACACCCAAGTGGTGGAAGGTTGAGACCCAAATGACTCCAGGTATATGGACTCATCCTCAGAAGAGGTAAGGACCTTCCAGCTACCTCTCTGCTTCAGGATCTCAAGGATGTCCAAAAAGGAGACATCCTCAGAGGGTGACCGTGGGGACCCTTCTGAATCATCTAAGTCTGTGTCTAAAGTGACAGACTCAGGGGAGTCTATATGTTTCCTCTTACATACTTTCTTCCAAGAGACGTCCCCGGAGGGTGACTCTGTGGATGTTTCTAAAGAAATGTTCTCACCCAATGGGGTGTCCTGTGACATAGGGTCTCTACGCCTGGGAAGAAGGGTGGTAAGGATGCAGACTCCTGTACTTTTTGGAGCGGAATGTTTGGATCTGAGAGTGGAGCTGCCTGAGGTGACAGCATTCTCCTCATTACCTCAAAAGCACCCTAGCTCTGCTCTGAGGGAACCCCCAGCTCCAAAGAACCAGGGGACTGCCCCCAAACCAAAACTGCAGGCTCCAAGGCCGATGTAAGTGCCAAGCTAACCTGCGCTGAGGCCCAGAGAGGTAGACTCAGATCCAACAATTGACCGGTCTGACTCTCCACCCCGGACCCGATGGGGGAGCATCAGCCCCTAGACCCCTCGCTGCACAACAGCACTGATGAGATGACAGCAGAAGTTGAAGCTGAAGATCCTGGAGCATGTCTTGGATCCAACTGTTCCACTGCTATAGATTCAAAACTCTCTGGCTCCAAAGCCACCTGTTGGATTGGAGGAGGACTTGGTTCAGGGGCAGTAGTAACTGTTGGAGCTGACTCAACAGTGTGAGGGCTCAAGAGAATTTTGGCCAGCGCAGCCATCCGAAGGAGCTTCCTTACCACCCACTCCACATCGTCATCAGATAAACTTCTGGAAGATCGAGAGGAGTGGACTGAAGATTTGGCTGATGTTGATTGAAGGATAGGTGAATGCAGCACCGATGAGACCGGCTCCAATACAGGGGACTGCTCCGGCTATGGATCTTTATTGGTTCTGAAGTCACAGGTGGAACCAATGAAATAGATATCTTGGGTCTGAAAGCCTTTGGGTCCGATGTCGATTCCTTAGGCTGCTTTCTCAATGGCTCCAAAGTTGGAGCTGAGGAAGATCATCTTTTAGAGGATTTGTCTGATTTACGAGAACTCGGTTTCCCTTAGACTGCCTCAGAAAAGGGAACTTTAAGTAACCCCTGATGATTAATTTGTTTTTACATTCTAGCAAAACCCTAGAACTAAAACCATGACATATCAAGCACGATTACTGAAGATGGACAGCACCCAAGCAGCAAACACAACTGGTGTGTCCATCTGTCAGGGACATTTTTTGACTACAATTATCACACTTCTTAAAGCCCGAAGGCTTAGCCTCTTTAGTATCCTTTGACATAATGAAACCAAATTATTTACTACTACTACTTTTTTTTTTTTTTTTAACAATAACGAACACTAAGCAACAACAAACCCTAACTACAAGGGAACAAGGGACCAGAGGAGAGGTCTCTAACTTAAATGATGGTCTCCTCTGGTAAGAGGAAAAGTTTCTAAGTAAAACAACACTCTCTAACTATGACACACAAGGGAATGGTTAAGCCCTCTAACTAAAACAGGCTGAGTAAAGGGTTCTCTAACTTAAACAAACTCTTTATTAAAAGGCAATCAAGATAAAAACTGACTAAAGACACAAACAATTGAAAGCAGGATAGGGTGAAAATGGAGCCTAGCAGGAAAGAAATCTGTAAGCAGACAAAAAAGCACAAAGGTGAAGCAACTTTCACAATAAACTACAGTTGCTGTAAAACTACACTAATATATCCAAAAACCAATATCAAATATGGACTGTAAGAATAATAAGAAGACAAAAATCTTTCTACTTAGCCTGGATCCTAGTAGGACGCACCCGATCAAGTTTAGTGGCAAACAAGGTCTGGGTAATCTTCCCTAAGCATGATGGGATAGGGTGTAGCCTTGAGCCAGTGGAAGTTCTCGAGCTTTAGTAATAGGCCGAGTCAGAACCAATGCTCGGTTCCGAACCAACCAGCAAGAATGAAGGTGAGATAGGACAACATAACATATATTGTTTTCTGGCACCTTGCTGCTTATTATTATTTTTTTTTTTTGAAAAAGGAAGCCGAGGTAGAAAGAAAACTTTTATTAGCTTTAAAGAAGGAGGATTGGAACATTTTGGTTACTCCTTGAATCAAATTTCCCCTTTCATCAAAACTTTTAGCTGTGGAGGGGCAAAACTGAATTTCTTTTCCTAGGGACCTATTTAAAATACCAGTCTTAACATCTTCTAGTAAATTTTGAGAATACAACCATGCAAATCTTCTCATGACTGACCTAGATGCATCAGCTCTGGTGACAGTATCAACAGTATTGTAAGAACACTTTTAACATGTTAATTACATGGCAAACAGATACAATTAAGGCATTCAGTTCTTCACTTTTTCATGTTCTCATAAGACAGATGCAAAAACTTTAACATGTGAGCCTGGCATTTTAAAATTATAAATGTTAAAAGTAGCAGAGGAATACACTTTCTTATCAAATCTGTAAAAAGCTTTTCCACCCTTCTCTGGTAGTTGATGCAGAGGCTTAAGGCTGTGGGCTGTAGTTCCTGTAGTACAGGTTTTGATTGCCACAGCCCTCATATGCTTACTGTGAGACCTTGAGCAGGTCATTTAAGTAGACAGTGCTTGGGGCAACTGGGAATTTGAGAAGGGTCCTCAATGGTGTCCTAGAGTGAAGCCTGATAACTACTTATGAAACTATTAGCAATCTGTTTATTGGAAGTGGTTTTAGGTAAGAACATCACTACAGGGTCTGCTTTAGGATTAGAAAATAGATATTTGTGAGTCTGCGGTAGTTTATATAATGTGTCAGACTTGTTAGGAGCAGGAGTTTCGCTGTCAGATAAAAGTACAGTTGTGTACACTTACCATAAATGTAGATATGCAAGTGTATTCAGGTTATTCAGTGTTGTGGTCATCACATTTGGGTTATCCCTGCCAGGGTAGCCCTCGGTCGTCCCGAATACCAGAGGCTTAGTATTTCTGCATCAGTTGCTGTCGCTTCAGGACTGATGTCAGGTCGTCAATAGTATAAAGTAAGGCAGCCAACGCCATTACATCAGTTTTTCTTGCCCTAACTTGTCGGGAGCCCCACAAGTATGAGCCAGGTTCTGGTGCAAGAACCCCACCAGTAGAAAATAAATACCAATATGTCCCTTGTAAGGAAAGAGAAGAAAGGGAGGTGAAGGAAGGGAAACCAGGACTCATATGCATACACTTGAACATCTACATTTATACACAACTGTACTATGTTCTTCGTATTTCACTGTTGCAGTCATCACATTTGGACTTGGAGAAGAGAGGCAGGTGGTAATGTTTGGTAAAAGTGTGAACAGATGTCCAGGTGGCAGCCTCCAGGATGTCCCTGGTGGGGACTCCTCTAAGAATAGCTGCAAAGGTGGAGGCTGATCTGGTGGAGTGAGTCCTGACTCCCTTAGGGGGAGGCTTTCCATGTTGTTTGTAGCAGTAATGGATGCAGTGTACTATCAATTTGGAAATGGTTTGATAGCTTTGCCTTCTGCCCCTGTAGCAAAGCTAACCAGCAACTGATCAGACTTTCTGAAGGATTTAGTCCTATCTAGATAGAATCTGTGCTGTCTGTACACATCTAAAGAGTGCAGGATCCTTTCACTCTTGTTCTGGGGATTAGGAAAAAAGGTGGGCAAATGAATGGACTGGTTGAGAGCCACACTGGACACCACCTTGGGCATGAAGGATGGGTTAGTTCTGAGGAATACCCTGTCAGCATGGAAGCTGATGAAGGGTTCCACAGTCATGAGCGCTTGCAGCTCAGAGACTCTTCTGGCTGAAGTGATGGCCAGAAGGAAAGCTGTTTTCCAGGAGAGAAATTTTAGCTCTGCAGAAGAAGATGGTTCGAAAGGGAGCAGGGTGAGCTTTTCCATCACAAAGTTAAGCTCTTCTGGGTGGCCTCAAGTTGCTAGCCCCTCTTAGGAACTGTTTGATCAAAGGGTGTGAGAAAATGGGCTGCTCAGTGAGGAAATGAGCATAGATAGCAGAGGCATGAATTTTTATAGAGGAGAAAGAGAGGCCACTGTGCAGTAGGTCAGCTAAGTAATCCAGGATGAGAGGGAGGGAGGGCTGTGCCATATTGGCTCCCTTAGCCTGGATCCAGGTGCAGAACCTTTTCCATTTGTCAGCATAAGATTTTCTAGTGCTAGGGCATCTGGCCTCACATATAACATCTATAACCTGTTTGCTGAGGTTGGCAGATTGATCTGGGGTTAGGGAACAAGCCCAGCTGCCAAACTGAATGTCTGCAATTGGGGATGCATGAATTCCCTTTCCCTCTGGGTCAGGAGGTTTGGAATCTGAGGAAGATGCCATGGTGGCAGTGGCTACAGGCTGGGCACCAAGGAGTACCAGTGCTGATGAGGCCAGTCTGGATCTATAAGAATTGTCCTTGGTTTTTCCTCCTTTATTTTGAGCAGTACCCTGGGGATGAAAGGTAGCGGAGGAAAGGCATAGACCGATAGACTGACCCAGGGGAAGGACAGGGCATCCACTTTCCAATCCATGCAGTGATGCTCCCTGGTGTAGAATTTCCTGAGCTAATGGTTGGTGTGGGAGGCAGAGATGTTGACCTTCGGGGTGCCCCATTTCTGAGTTATTAGGGTTAAGGTTCTTCTGTTGAGCAGCCACTTGTGTGGGTCCAGAAGATTTCTGCTTAATTGGTCTGCCAGCAAGTTGAGAGAACCTGGTAGGAAATGTGTTAACAGGTGCAGTTACATGGCAGAGGCTGTGTGCTAAATGGTCATGGCCAGCCTGCACAGAGGGTAGGAGTGAGTCCCTCCCTGCTTGTTGATATACCACATCACAGTGGTGTTGTCTGCTTTGATCAGGAGAGCTCCTGGGGAGAGAAGGGGCTTGAAAGCTATCAAGGCATGCTGGACAGCCATCATCTCTTTTTGGTTGCTGTGCAGAGGGATTTGCTGCGGGCTCCATTGGCCCTGTATGCACCTGCTGTCCAGGTGTGCACCACAAGCATAGTCTGATGCATCTGTGGTGATGGTCTGGGCAGCAGGGGGGTGGTGAGAAAAGTAGTCCCTTGTTGTGGGAGCATGCTGTTGCCCACTAAAGAAAATATTTTCTGAGGCAAGGAATTATTGGTATAAGAGTCTCCAGATCTTGAGAATGTTGACACCAAAGGCTTTTTAGGTATCATTAAAGTTTCTTCATATGCAATCTGGCATATGGAATGAGTAGTATGCAAGATGTCATGAACCCCAGAGCTTGCAGGATCTTTCTTGCAGATAACTGGGGTCTGGTGGCTAGTTGAGAGAAGTAGGTTGTCAGGAAAATTTGTTTTGCTGGTATAAGGAATGCCATCTGGGATGCTGTGTCCAGGCTTTCTCCCAGGAAGATAATCCTTTGGGTGGGCACCTGTTTGGATTTATTTTCATTGATTGTGTACCATAGGGAGATTAGTAGGGTATTTACAAAGGCCAGGTGCTTGAGCAGCTTTTCCTGGCTGTCTGCCTGAATAAGGCAGTCGTCTAAGTTTGGGTAAATCTGGATATTTCTTTGTCTGCAAAAGGCAATGGCCAGAATCAGACATTTTGTGAAAACTTTGGGAGCAGTAGATAAGCCAAAGGGAAGCGCAGAGAACTGAAAGTGTTGAGTTCCTGCCACGAAATGGAGATATTTCCTGCATGATTCCCTGATAGGAATGTGGAGGTAGCCTTCTTTTAGATCTAGGGTGGCTAGCCAAGCATCCTTGGAAAGCATAGGTAGCAGCTGCTGGAGGGTGATCATTTTGAATTTTGGGATCACCAGGAAGGTGTTTAGAATGGATAGTTTGAGAATGGGGCTCCAGGTGCCCTCTTTTCTGGGCACCAGAAAAGGTCTGTAGTTGAAACCTTGACCTATCTGTTCTGCAGGAACGTGCTCTACTGCCCTCATAGAAAGCAGGGAAAGGATTTGCTTTTGAGCCTCTGCCTACTGGTTTGGAGGTAAATCTGGGAACCCTTTTGGGGTTGGAAGGGTGTGGAAGGAAAATTTGTAACCATGAGACACTATGTTGAGAACCCAGTGGTTGTTAGTAATAGTGGCCCAGGTGCTTGCATGAAAGGAGAGTTTTCCTCTTAGGGGTAAGTGAAGGTGGGCAGAGGGAGGGGGTGAGGGAGGTGAGTCATTGTGAGTTCTTACCATAGGGGGGTGGCTTAGAACTCCCTGGTTTTAAAGTGGAGGTAGTCCACTGCTTAGATCTCTGCATTCCCCGTGGCTGGTGGCTGGGAGGTCTGGTTCCCCGGGGCCTGGGCTGGACTGGCTTAGTGGGAGCAGGGAAGGACTAGTGCTTGGTTAGACAATGCCTGCTGAACCTGGGTGGCTGGACCTGTAAGAAATCCTTAACTGTCTGCATAGATTTTGCTTTTTCTTTCATCTTTTTAAGACCTCTTCTGCCTTAGTGCCAAATAAGTTGTCGTTGTGCAAGGGGGCATCCAACAATTTAGATTTGACATTGTCTGGCAGGGGCTGTTCCTTAAGCCATGCATGCCTTCTAATGACAGATCCAGTGACTGCTGCCCTGCAAGAAGCTTCTAGGGCATTAAAACCACAGTGAAAGGTGTGTTTAGCTACTTCACCTGCAAAATGCATTAACTCTTGTAACACTTTAGATTCTGCACAAGCAGGAAAGGAAGACATTTTTGTTTGAGGAGTTCCAGAGTATGTTGCTGAATTTTTAGCATATGGAACTGGCAATTTAGTGCCCTGATAGCAAGATTAGCTGACGTGTATACTTTTTTACCCCATCTGTCTAGTGCTCGGAAATCCCTATCTGAGGGGGTGGGATTCTTAGCAGAGGTTGCTTTAATCCCCTTAGGCCCTTGAGAAATTACCTCAGGGTCAGCAGTAGGATTTTTAAAAAGAAATTTGTGTGAGTCAGGGACTCTATAGTACCTGTCTGGTTTTCTGGGTACAGGAGGGAGGGTGTCAGGAGTCAAGCTGGATACCAGAGAAACATCCTCCACAACATCCAGAACTGGGAGGGGGGCCAAGGGTTTGTGCTGTGGAAGATCTAAGAATTCCCTGAGTCTCTTTTTAGACTGAGGGTAGTCTTGACTCTCCCATTGGAAATGCTCCCTTAAGGTATGAAGGGTTTCCTCAAAGGAAAAATCCTCTGGGGAAGAGGCTGAAGGGATGGAGTCTTCTGCATTAGAATCCTCATAAGTAGAGAGGGGTTGCATGTCTTCATATTCAGATGCATCACAGTCATCTGACTTGTTCAGACAAAACTACAGGGGATAGATCTCTTTTCCTTTTGGAGGGGGCAGCTTGGCTTCCCCTGATCAGCATGATAAGGTCTTCTGCCATTTTAAGCATTTGAGACTGAGGCAAGGAAGCAGGTGCCTGAGATTGGGTCGTTAGTTTCTTGGGTGTGGTTCATACCCTGGGCCTAAGAAACTCGGTAATTTTCGAAAGAATGGTAGTCTCAAAAGAAGCCGTTAGTTTGTGTCGAGAATCAGTAGTGCAAAGGACTTCCTCGGAAGCCGGTGCCTGCTCAGCGGCTCTGGACCCATCCAAGGTAGAGACAACCGCATGATCCTTAGTCGAAGAAGAGTTTTGCGGCATACCAGACTCCGAAAGGGTCTCAGTAGTGGCCTGCGAATCCACAGAAGTGGGCAGGGCTGCAAAAGTGCCTCACTGAGGACCGGAGAACTGACGACTAACTTAACAGAAGCATTGTCAGTAGGTCTGGACCTCTGCGGTCTGTCTCTGTCTTTATCTTTAAGTTTTTTTGGAAGATCTTCTGTCGGATGGCTTACCGAAGCAATATCGGAATTAGAGGACTGTAAGCAAAAACATCTAGCTACAATAGGGGCCTGACAATGGATAGTTCTAGCATTGAACAAAGCACCGAAGTAACAATGGGGGACGTCATGGTCCGGGCCTAAACAAGTGATGCAGTAAGAATGAAAGTCTTGGTGTGGTATTTGCTTTCCACAGGCAAGACAATTATTAACTTTTTCTGACATCGGTTAGTGCAAGAAAAAAGGATCCCCAGTGGTGTACTTAGCTTTAGAAGACTTCAACTTCAAGTTCAGTAGACGAAACTCAGGTAGCGGCTGACAGGCACTCATGCGAACTGCTTCTGCTTCGGGCTCCATGGCAAGAAAGACTGATGTAATGGCGTCGGCTGCCTTACTTTATACTACTTGGTTGGTTTATATGCTTTTTCACCATTGGATGTACTTATAACTACAGAGTGGATTTATTGACCATAGCGTGGACTTGAGAAATCGGCTGATATATTGAAAGTATTTTTTCATCATGTGATTATTACATGTTCAATGATAACACCAGTACTATAGATTGTGTAACTGTGACAATAAAGACAACCCTGGAACATATAACATTTATTGTAGTGTATAGACCATTAAAGTCAAGTGCTGCTGACCTAGAGGAATTCATATATTTATTGTATGAAACACAGGAGAAAAGAATAATTGTGGCTGAGAAATTAAATTTACCAGAAACAGACTGGAATAATACTGATTCAGCAACATTAATAAGGAATGTATTTATAATGTATGTTCAGGAACAACAATTGCTTCAGATTGTTAAAAGAAAAAAAAAACAGGGAACAGAACATACTAGACATTGTTTGTGTCCCTAAAGAAATTACTTTTAACTTAATGTCAGGTTTATCGTTGTTGATTTGCAGTGGTCATGGGCTTATAAAGGTAAATTTGTTGCTGGATAATTCTGCCAAACTGAAATCTAAACCAATGCACAGACGATTTATAACAGATTATATAGAAGCAAAACAGTCACTGTATAAAAGTAATTGGAGTGATGCATTCAGTGGAAAAACGTAGAAGGAATGTGGAAAGTTTTGAAAGCAAAATTGCTTGAATGCAAAAAATCAAACAAAAAATGTTTAATATCAGGAGCTAGGCACAAAATGTCAGGAAAATATATTTCCATAAGAACAAGATACTTGATTAAGGTGAGAGGCAAAAAAATATAAGAGATGAGAAGAAGTTGAACTACAGCTTCGAAAACTGAAATAAACACACTGGACAAACAAATTAAGCATAGTGTGAGACCAAGAAATGTTTAAAGAAAATTTATATAAAGATATTGAACATAATAGAAAACCATTTTATAGCTACATAACGTGGAAGGAGTAAAGACAAAAATTGATAAACTGTGTGTATATTCTAAAAATTAATTTCAGACACAACAGATTATAAATGTATTTACAAAATCTTATGCAAAACAGTCTGGCTCCACGAAGAGGGTGGTATGTTTTCATAGTAACATCCAGGTAACTTCAGATACTGAAATCAGATAAGATTATATTGAAAAAAAACTATGCAAACTGGATCCAAAGAAAATACAGGTAGGAGACAGAATTAGTAATAATGACCTGACAAATAAGCAAGAACTTACAGTAGCATCATATTTATTATTTATTAGACTGTATAAATATGGGGAGATTCCTCAAGATTGGGGACATGCACTTATTAAACCAGTCTTTAAGGAAAAGGGGAGTAGGACAAACCCAGAGTCATACAGACCCTTAAGCCTACTTTCATGTTGTGGAAAAATACTGTAGAAGGTATTATTGGATAAGTTATTGTCAGAATTGGAAAGGTTGGGATTTGAAACCATGTATCGGTATGCATATGTTCAAAATAGATCTATTACCACCTGCAACATGATGTACTATAACAATATAATAACAGCTATGAATGAAAAATTATGCTGTGATGTAATGTATACAGATTTAACTTCAGTATTTGACAGAGACATACACAAAACACTGATCAGTAAATCAAAAATTACTGAGCCATGGCTACACAGCAATATCAGTGACAATGCAGTTAATTTGGAGAGTTTCACACTGTATCGTGCAGACAGAAGCCAAGCACTG
Organism: Protopterus annectens; assembly: GCF_019279795.1. Taxonomy (NCBI): domain Eukaryota; kingdom Metazoa; phylum Chordata; order Ceratodontiformes; family Protopteridae; genus Protopterus; species Protopterus annectens. Next base: position 1,167,004 of record NC_056727.1, on the reverse strand, counting down.
AGTGGAAAGGCTAGGGTAGGAGGAGTCTGCATTTATGTTAATAACAGAATTAATGATATTTGTTTACTGGGATAGTCTGACTAGGTCAGAAAGAACCCATTTTCAGTGGAGGCCTGGGGAGAAATGCTCCAGTTACATACAGAAAGTGTAGGACCAACTTTATACAGATAACATAAAAGTTACACACAGAGTATGTACAAAAATGTTATACAGGTAACATAAAAAATTGCATAAAGAGAATGTACAAATGACAGCAAATAACATAAAAATTACACGAGTTACAAGCAAATACAATTATATGAGGCAGATGGAAATGAGAAGTTATGTACCTACCATAACGTTCCATGTTAGTTGTCTTCTCTCGCCTTCTTTCTTGCTGGATGGGTTCGGAGCCGAACCTCGGCTCCGACTCGGCCACTTACTAAAGCTCGAGAGCTAATTTTATCGGCTCGAGGTAACCCTATATCCCATGATGCTAGGCGATAACTACCCAGATCTCGTTTGGTAGCTGAAAACAACCTATGCAATATAGTCCTCCAACTGGAGAGGAGGAGGAAAAGGATAACCCCGAAAGGATCGCTATCTAAGCTGTAGTTACCCTAGGACAAGCTATTTGGCTGAAAGTGCAAGATCAGGACCCTTCAAAGAAGGGGAGATCTTCTCGGTCTGTCCAGGCTAGGGGGATGGTGGGCGGGACGCAAGAAAGAAGGCGAGAGAAGACAACTAACATGGAACGTTATGGTAGGTACATAACTTCTCAATGTTAAGTTGTCAATTTCGCCTTCATTCTTGCTGGATGGGACCACGTCCCTAGCACCTTCATCCTGGGTGGCTCATTGGAACAGACTCTTGAGAACGGTGGAACCAAAATTTGCCCTGTTTCTGGAGGCCATGTCCAATTTGTAATGCGATACAAAGGTATGAGGAGAAGCCCATGTGGCTGCCGCACAAATAGTGTCTATTGGTAGACTGGCTTGAAAAGCTGTTGATGTGGCTAGTGCCCTGGTTGAATGGGCTCTTGGCCTAGAAGGCAATTCTTTACCTCTGAGTTGGTAAATATACGTGATCAAAGAAGAGAGACGCCTAGACAGGGTTACCTTGGATACTGGAAGGCCTTTCCTATTTTCTGCATAAGATAAAAAGAGTTGATCAGATTTCCTGATTTGTTTAGTTCTGTCCAAATAATATCAGAGCTGACAATGAACATCCAGACAATGCAGTTTTTGCCCCGCCCTGTTCGTATAATTAGGGAAGAAAACTGGGAGGTCAATTGATTGATTTAAATTTGCCTGCGAAGCCACCTTGGGTATGAAAGAGGGGTTCGTTCTTAGAGAAATTCTGTCTTTGTGGAAGACTAAGTAAGGAGGACGAATGCAGAGGGCATGAAGTTCAGATACTCGCCTAGCAGATGTAACAGTGACCAGGAAGAGTGTTTTCCAGGAAAGTAATTTCAATGAACAGGAAGCCGCAGGTTCAAAGGGAGGTAGAATCAAGGATGTTAAAACTAGGTTTAGATCCCACTGTGGTGAAGGATCTTTGATCGGAGGTTTGAGTAAAAAGACACCTCTAAGGAATGCTTTGCAAAGCTTATGGGACATGATGCTGCAGTCCGACAGACCTATGTGAAAATTTGAAATGGCTGCCAACTGAACTTTTACTGTGGATGATGAAGATCCTGAATGAAAAAATTTCAGCTAGGAAATCCAAGACCGAGTGAATTGGAGCAGTGAACGGATCTATATCTCTAGCCTTTGCCCAGAAGGAAAAACATTGCCATTTACTAGTGTAGATCCTTCTGTTGAAAGATTTAAGGGAAGCTACTATAACATCCCAGACGGGATTTGAAATCATAGGAAGCCTGGCTAGGGACAGAAGTGGAGCAACCAAGCAGTGAGGTTGAGAGAATGGAGGGATTGGTGCAGCTGCCCCGACTGATGGGCCAAAAGATCTGGCACTGGGTCCAGATGCCAAGGCTGCTCCAAGAGATAACGATGCAGGAACGGAAACCATATCTGTCGAGGCCAATAAGGGGCAATGAGAATCATCTTGGCTCTCAAGGCGGTTGCTTTCTGAATTACCTGTGATATTAACGGAAGGGGTGGAAAGGCGTAAAGAAGTCCCCGAGGCCAATCGTGGACTAGAGCGTCTCTGGGGGGATGGCCTGGAAGGGGGAAGAGAGTGAAGAAGTTGGGGCATTTGCTGTTTTGAGGTGTAGCAAAAAGATCGCAGCAAGGAAGGCCCCACTTCTGAAAAATCTCTTCCGTCACAGATTGTTTGAGAGACCACTCATGCGGCATGAGGATAGCTCTGCTCAACCTGTCAGCTGTGATGTTGGACTTCCTGGGGATATGCGTTGCTATCAGAAACCGCTGAGAAGAGATCGCCCATTGTCAAAGTCTGAGTGCTTCTCGACACAGGGGATAGGACTTGGTTCCACCCTGCTTGTTGATATACCACACTACGGACATATTGTCTGTTCGGATTGCAATAGTCCCCAGGGGAAGAGAGTCTTGGAGGGCTTGCAATGTCAAAAACACTGCTCTCATCTCCAGGACATTTATGTGCAGGTGGCATTCGAAAGGTTGCCATGTGCCATGGACTGTCCTGCCCTGAAAATGCCCCCCACCCGATCAGGGAGGTGTCCGATGTGACCGTGGCAACCGGGGAGGGAGGAATAAAGGGTCTGCCTTGAGGGGAGCATGTCCACCAAGACAGATGATTTTTGCAAATTGGAGTTATCATGATCTTGTAGTGCATAGGGAGTTGTTGGAAAGACCATTGGGTGAAAAGCATCCACTGTAGAAGAAGCATGTAAAAATGGGCAAGAGGAAGAAGTGTGATGGTGGCTGCCATGAGCCCCAATACTTTCAGGACATACCTGGCCTGAATTCTGTCGCTCTGAAGCAGAACATGGACATGATTTTGGATATCTAAGACCCTTTGATCTGTTAGCTTTGCTGAAAGCTGCACGGTGTCCAAGTTGGCGCCTATAAAGGTAATAGATTGACAAGGCAACAAGGCAGACTTTTCGAAATTTATAGAGATTCCTAGCCCTCTGCAAATGTGGATGGTGTAATCTCTGTCCTGAAGAAGTTGATGCCTGGTGGTGGTGGTGAGGAGCCAGTCATCTAGATATGGAAACACCTGGAATCCTTGACATCTCAGGTGAGCCGTAACCGCTGCCATACATTTGGTGAACACTCTGGGGGCTGTAGTGAGACCAAAGGGCAGGGCTCTGAATTGGTAGTGACTGGCCCCCAGCCGGAAGCGGAGAAACCTTCTGGAGTGCCTGTGAATTTTGATGTGATAGTATGCATCCTGAAGGTCCACAGAGCACATCCAATTGTCCTTGCCCAGAAAGGGTAGAATGGACTGCAGCGTGACCATCCAGAATCTTGTCTTTTTTACAAACTTGTTTAGTTTGCTGAGATCTAATATCGGTCTCCAGTGCCCTGTTTTTTTTGGTACCAAAAAGAACTTTGAGTAAACTCCGGATCCTATTTGGTCTGCTGGGACTGGCTGGATGGTTCTTTTTGCTAGTAGTTTTGAAATTTCTAGCACTGCTTGTTCCCTTAGACTGGGTGGAACGTCTGGAAGGGTTCCCTTTTGTTGAGTTGGGGTTTGGATAAAGGGAATTTTGTAACCCTCGGATATAACTGACTGTACCCATTTGTCTAAAGTGAGGGAGAGCCAGGCTTTTGGGTACAGCGATAATCTTCCCCCGACTGCCTCCGAAGGTGGACAGTCGGGCAACATCTCAGGGATGTTGGAAGGGTTTGTCAGAGAGAGACTCTCTGTTACCCTGATTCTGCAGACCCCCTCTGCCTCTTGGGCGGTGTCTGTTGTTACCCCCTCTGCCTCTGGGGGTAAACTGACCTCTTGCGTCAGGCATGACTCCTTGTGATTTGCGGAACCACATTTTTCCACCCTTTTGACCCTTAGGATATGATCTGGAAGGGGTGGAGAAATGGACTCCTACGGTAGAAAGAGTCTTGCCATCTTGCTCGCATCTGGTCAAGGTGTCTTTCACTTGAGGCCCGAACAACGTCGAACCATCAAAGGGGGAGTTAGTGAAGGATGCCTTGAAGGGGTCTGCAAAATTACAAAGCCGCATCCAGGCGTGACGCCTTAAGGCCACACCTGTGCCTGCGGCCCTACTTGCTCCATTGGCTGCATAGGAAATGAGCCACATGGAGGAGTTAACAATAGACTTTAGGGTTCCTAGCTGTGAGGTGATTTTATCTTGGGACCCAGCAGCTGACGGATCCTGTAAAACTTCACCCAACTCTTTGAGAACATCTCTCTGAAGGCGGGTGAAGTGACACAAGTAATTCAGCGACTGCATGGCAAAGGTCGCTGAAGAAAACATCCGCTTGCCGTACCTATCCATAGTCCTAGAATCCTTGTTAGGAGGATGGATGAGCACTGAAGGATCAGCTAATTCCTTCTTGGTGGCTGCAGCCACCACCATGGCATCAACCGGGACACCTTTTGATAAAAATTGTCTATCAGCTGGAGCCATTATAAATTTGGAAGGCCTCCGTGGGGTGGGTTCCACAGAATCTGGAGCCATCCACACCTTCCGTGCCACCACATCCATAAGGGGGTCGAAAGGCGGAGACACCCAGCAGGTGGAGGGTCGAGAACCAAATGCCTCCAGGTAAACCGACTCGTCCTCGGAAGGACTAAGGGAAGACCAGTTCCCTCTGTTTCAGGATTTCAAGGATGTCTGAAAAAGAGACATCCTCAGAGGGGGACCTTGGGGATCCTTCCGACTCATCCAAGTCGGTATCAGATGTGATGGACTCAGGGGAGTCCACATGCTTCCTCTTACGTGTCCTCTTGCATGGAGGTTCACCTGACGGATCAGGAGAAGCCTCGGAAGAGGAAGATATTCCCAGTGGGGAAACCGGAGGTGTTGGATCTCTGGGTCTGGGAGCAAGAGAGTGGGAAGAGACATCAGCAGGCACCGTAGTGGGAGGAGCTGATGGAGATGACCGTTGACCATGCACTGGGGCTAGTACGCTCCTCATCACTTCGAAGGCTCCCCTGTCAGACAGGCCAGAGGGTTCCCGCCCCGAAGAACTAGGAACCCCAGGCCGCACTGACAGGGACAGGTCCGAAGCCGATGTCGGGGCTGAGCTCACCAACGCCAATGCTCCGAGAGGGAGATCGGGGTCGGACAAGGGTCCGATGCCACTCGCCCCCTTGGAGCCGGTGAGAGAGACCAGGCACCCGGATCCCTCCAACGAAGGCATCAAGTAGGAGATTGGAGCAGAGGACGACAGAGCCGAAGGGGGAGGTATCGGCTCCGACGCCACAACAGTCACGGCTCCGAGGAGCTCCGGCTCCGAACTCTGGGGGAGAGTCGAAGGAGAAATAGTAGGTGGTGTTGAAATAGCCGCTATCTGATGAGACAGGCTATGAAGCATTTGGACCAGTGCCTGAGACTTTAACAGTCTATTGACCACTCTCTCAAGGTCATGGTCGGAAAGCCTGGAAGACCAAGAAGAACGGCTCCGATGGCTCCGCTCCGAGAGCAAGGGTGACCCCGGAGCCGAATGGATCGACTCCAAAGATGGGGACCTGGACCTTTTCCTGGAGACAGATGGAGCCAAAGGAGCCGAAGATATGTCAGCTCCAGCCGGAGCCGACCGTGAGGGTTGAGGTCCAGAGGTATAGGCGCCGAGCAGAGCTGATGGTGGAAGCTGTGACTCAGATGTATCAGCTCCAGCCAGAGCTGATATTGCCACAGTTAGTGAGCCACCAGCTGAAGGCTTGGAACTTGGAGCCGATGGCTTGGCTGGCTTCGAAGGCTTCCCCGACACAGACTTAGTCGGGGAGCCCTCGGGCTTTAATAAGCCCCTTAAGACTAATTTGTTCCTGCGCTCCTGCAGGACTCTTGGGCTGAATGCATGGCACACAGAACAAGAGTCCTGCAGGTGCAGGGGTCCCAGGCAGTAAACACAAGAAGTGTGACCGTCTGTCAGAGACACCTTCTGACAGCACGAGTCACACTTCTTGAAGCCTGAGATCTTTGTGTCTTTCGACATAGCTGTCGGAGAGAAAAGGCACAATGTAAAGAAAAAAAACGCACACACACACACAACACGCACCCAATCCACACAAAAACTAAGGAAAAGGAGGGATACAGTGAACAAACACGCCACAGACACAACACAGAATCCCTATCAGGAAAGGGAGCAGGCCTAAGACCTAACCTAGGGGGGAGGAAGAATAATTTGGGATAAGGGAAAAAATTAGCGCTAACGGGGAAAAGTTTGAAATTAACTGTTCAGTTAAGCTAAACGAAGAAGGGGATGGAAAAACTAAGCAAAGGTAACGAAATATATATATAATTCCCAACACTTACCAAGAGCCGGTAAAACGCACCTCGCTGGCTAAAGCAGCAAACGAGATCTGGGTAGTTATCGCCTAGCATCATGGGATATAGGGTTGCCTCGAGCCGGTAAAATTAGCTCTTGAGCTTTAGTAAGTGGCCGAGTCGGAGCCGAGGTTCGGCTCTGAACCCATCCAGCAAGAATGAAGGTGAGATTGACAACTTAACATCTAGACATTACTATTAGAAGATAGAGTAGTACAGATGTACAAGCAGAATAATACAGTAGTGATGAAGTACAGATGGAGAGAGAGTGACAGAGAGCTTCAGTCTTGACTAAGATGGAAAAGAGATTAGCCTGAATAAGAGCAAGGGCACAGCCAGGAGTTGATCAAGTGTTGCTTCAAAACAGATTTAAAGGCAAGTAGGTTAGTACTAGTTCTTACTGTAAGCGGAAGAGATGGTGCAGTAACTGTGTGGTCATCATGTCTCACTGCTCTGAGAATCTGGAGTTTCTGCCTATAAAAATAGACCTTTTTATATTCCTAGAGAGCTAAAGGGAATTTGCATAACAGTGGCATATATCCCACCTACTGCTAACACAAATGAGGCACTCACAAAATTGTCCCTGTCTACCTGTGACATGCAAAATAAACACCCTGAGTTTGCTCATGTGATAGCTGACAATTTTAATCAGGCTGATCTAAAATCAGTACTCCCCCATTACTACCACCATGTAAACTTTCCAACAAGGGGTTGAGTAGTTGGATAAAGTGTACACCAATATAAAGCAAGCCTACAAAGCAGTGCGGCATTCAAAAATTGGAGGCTCGGATCATCTTTTTGTTATGCTGATTCCTGCTTATAAACTTGCTCTGGTCAGGGAAAATCCACAGTGAAACAGATCAGGATTTGGCCTGAGGGGAGTATTATCAGCTCTCCAGGATTGTTTTGAGTGTACTAACTGGAGCATCTTCAAGAAGGCAGCCACAACAGCCCAGCACATCAACCTAGATGAATACACCAAAGCAGTGATGGCTTACATCATAAAATGCATTGATGATGTCACAGAGATTAGAAGCATCATCACAACAACTAACCAAAAGCCATGGCTTGCAAGTAAAGTCTATGATCTTCTGAAGGCACGAAATTCAGCACTCAGGGTAAATGACAGAGAAGCTTTAAGTGTGGCAAGGGCAAACCCGTAGAAAGGCATAAAAGAGGCTAAGAAGGAATACGGGGGGAAGATACTAAACCACTTTGAGGACATGAGGGATGCCAGATGGTTGTGGCAGGGTATACAACAAATTATGGACTATAAAATAAGAGATGCACAATGTGATGATAACACTGACTTCCTAGACAGGCTGAATACCTTTTTTGGAAGATTTGAGGAGAGGAGCACCACAAGTGTGCAAAGGTTACACACAGAGCGGTATGATGCAGTACCCAGCCTTAGCCTGATAGAAGTAAAAAGGGTGTTACAGAAAGTCAATCTCAGAAAGGCAGCCAATCCAGATAATATCTTGGATAAGGTGTTAAAGAGCTGTGCAAACCAACTATGCGCAGTACTCACGGATATATTTAACACCTCACTTGGCCTAGCAAAGGTCCCTTCATGTTACAAAGTAATGAATATCATCCCTCTACCTAAAAAAAGCCTCACCCTCCATCTTGAATGACTGCAGGCCTATTGCACTAACATCCACAGTTATGAAATGTTTTGAGAGGCTAGTCAAGAAACACCTGTCTGTGGAAGTACCATCATATTTTGATCCACTGCAGTTTGCCTACAGAGAAAACAGATCCACAGCAGATACAATAGTGGTTGCATTGCATCTTGCTCTTGAGCATCTGGAGAGCAAGGACAGCTATGTCAGAATGCTATCCATTGACTTTAGCTCAGCATTTAACACAGTTGTCCCTATGCAATTGATCAATACTAATACATCTGAGCATCAGGAAACACCTCTGCAACTGGATCAGGGCCTTTTTAATTAACAGGCTGCAGAAGGTTTGTGTGGGCAAGAATACCTCTAGGAGCATAACACTCAGCACAGGTGTTCCTCAGGGTGGCATTCTCAGTTCCCTGTTGTTTACTATCCTAACCATGACTGCACAGCCAACTTCAGTACAAATCATATCATCAAGTTTGCTGACAACACCACAGTCATGGGTCTCGGCAGGAGAGAGGATGAGAGTGCATACAGGGAACAGGTTAACACACTGATTGCTTGATGTGCAAGAAACAACCTTGACCTGAAGGTAAGTAAAACAAAAGAGGTCATTGTGGACTACAGGAAGAGGCAAATACCCCATACACTGCTTCTGATCAATGGAGAGATGGTGGAAAGGGTAAGAAGTACCCAGTTCCTTGGAGTTCATATCTCTGATGATCTCTCTTGGTCCGGGCACATCTGCCACATAGTAAAAAAAAGCACACCAATGTCTCCACTTTTTGAGAAGACTCAAAAATGCAAAACTACCATTGTCATGTCAGCACTTTCAACCTTCTACAGAGCAGCAACTGAAATCATGCTAACATCCAATTTTTAAGTATGGTATGGGAGCTGTTCAGTCACAGATAAGAAATTCCTGCAGAGAGTGGTGAGAGTTGCCGAAAGACTAACTGGCACTAGTCTATCCACAATCCAAGATCTTTATACATCAAGGAGTCTAAAGTGAGCCACTGAAATACTAAATGACTCATCTCATCTTGCAAACAGTCTGTTTATGAGCCTGTCATCCGTTAAAAGATACCTCAGTTCTTGAAGCAGGACAACTAGATGCAAAGACAGTTTTTATCCGAAGGTGATCAGCTGTCTTAACTCCAACATTAGGTCTGATCATTGACAGGTCAGGATGCTGGGACTTAACCTTTCACTGTGAGATATTATTTTCTCTATTATTTATTAAGCCCATCCAACTATTATAATTTATACAACTAACTCAGGTGCAATATTTTTTCTTCAGCTGCTACTGCTATGTGCTTTTTTACCCATACGTGGTTCATGTGCAATACTATTATTTGAACCTTGCTACTAGGTGTATCAGATGGCGCAGTGGTGCAGCTGTAGCATTATTACATCACAGCAAGAGGTTCTCCGGTTCGATTCTCAGCTGGAGTGCCTTCTGTGTGTGGTCTGCATGTCCCCCCTACATTCGTGTGGATTTCCTCCAGGTGTTCCGGGTTTCCTCCCACATTTAAAGGTCATGCGTCTGGAACATTTCTTCCCAGGCCTCTGCTGAAAATTGGCTTTGTTCCAAGTCGGACTTTCCCGATAAACAAATGTTAAATAAATAAAAATCTAGTATCTTAACAAGGGTGTTTTTCTAGGAATATATGTAGCTATATACTTGTGTAGAGTTGATTTATAAGATGGTGGTAGTATTATTATATGTTGTTTTAAATTATATCTTTCTGTGTACTGTATGTGATTTCTTTTTTGATGAGCTGATTGCATGGAATCTAATTTAACCTACACTTATGTAGCTTTAAATGACAATAAAGTTACTTTTGACTTTTTGACCTGACTTGAGAACAACTAGTTACTGAGGTATTTTTGATAAGACAGATAGCTGTATGGCTTACAAATAGGACATGGTGAGCATCATACAGCAACTGGACAGGTGAAATTCTGGTTACAGTCATGGTGTCCCACAGGGTGCTGTCTAAGGCCCATACCTGTTTATATTACGTCTGTCAAATCTATCTTTTTCATCTGAGGTGTTCTACAGTCTGTATGCAGATGAATTAAAACTGGGTAAACTGATTACATGATTACATGTGTCACAGATAGGGCATGTCTGCAAAAGAACTTGACTAAATTGACCATTTGGGCACAGGAGAATAATATGCTGATAAATACATCCAAAACTAAGCATATGAGATTTGGGAGATATAAACTGAAAAAGTGAATATTTAATGCAGCATACAGTGATTAGAACTGTATATTCATTTATGGACCTGGGTATGTGGGTAGATCCAGCTTTCAGTTTTTGTAATCATATCAACCAATTGTGTGATGATAGTTATAGCACTATAGGTTGTATAATAATAAAAAAATCAGAAATGATGAAATCATTGTTAGTTACATTACACCCAAACTTGAGTACTGAATGACAGATTCATATTACGTTGTTACTTTTAAAAGTCCAAACGCCATATGGTCGAACCCATAAGTTTGAACTTTCAAAAGTTCGAAAACGTCAAAAAAAAAAAAAAAAAAAAAAAAACAGAAAAAACCTACTTGACTGTTGTAAGCAGGTGGGCAAGCCCCATTGCACCCCACACCCCCCACTCTTTAAATATACCAACGCTGAGATCGCACTACAGTGCAGTAAAGGGAAATCTTCCCTTTCCGCACTGTAGGGAAATTCCCATTTAAAAGTTCAAACTTTTCCAAGTTTGAACATATGGGTCCAACAATATGGTGTTCGAACTTGTTACGGTTCAACAATGTAATATGTATCCCTGAATAACAATATGGACACCTTATAAGAAAACAAGCATGAAGAAAGTGGAAAGAATAAAGCGGAAATATACCAAAGGCATCCATGGATGTGAAAATTTAAGTTATTATGAAAGAGTGAAATATCTGAACATGCACAGTGTCTCATTCAGATATTTATGAGGAGACCTTATTCAGCTATACAAGGCATTTGAAGACAACTACCTCTGGGAAAGTTTGGGGTTATCAAAAAGTAGTAGATAATCTTCAGACAACCTTTGCAGAAGATTTGATAAGAATGAGAAATATATTAAATGGTTATCTAAGAGAGCAGCTGATGCATGGAATATACTACCAAATTACATTAAAGCAAGCAGTAGTTTAGATATTTTAAAAATAGCCTGGACACTTATTATGTGAACGACTGTTTTGTTTTATTGGCAAGCTAGAAGCATAATAATGCCTGTGCTTGATGTATTTGTATGTATGTATGTATAGAACTTGACACAGGAGAAGCCGCATTTTTAATTTTTGTTTTCTTTTCATTGGGGACTCCCTGGAATAAGATGAAAACCAAGGCAGTTAAACTAAAGCAGGGATCAGGCACCCTTTCCTAAGTTTATACCTTCAACAACCCCTTCCTCTGAGACTAGAACAAATGGTTCTCCTTTGTTCACAGAGTACATTTGTACAGCCACATAGGACATGTTTAACTTCTGTTTCTTAGTGGTTGTAAGTGCTAAACCACTGAGCAAAAATGAAGAGCAGTCCATGGAACCAAGTACAGCCACAGAAGAGTCACCCATCAGCAGCTGATACAGAAATGGAGCTAGCCTGGCACCCAAAGACTATTTACAATCTTTCCTTTTCCTGTGGACTGGAGAAGGAAGAACTGAGGAGACTGGTAAAGAAGCCTTGAAGACAGATGGTAGAGCCTGGAAGAGTCAGTAAACCTTATGACAGAAAAAAGTGCTTTTGAAGTATGATAACACACTCACATTTTCCGTCAAAGCCGAAAGTACTGTCCCCTAACTTCTAAAATTCTAACACAAAGTAGAAATATAGTCAAAAAACAGCTTTTTACAGTTTATTCACCCAAGCATTTACAAGTACAAAAATCACCTGACAATGACAATCCAAAAAAATTAATTTCATAGCTCAGTTTAACATATTTCATAGTTTTCCTCAGGAAAAAAATGTATTGGTAGGGTTCCCAACAGACAACTTATCTGCCCATCCTTGAAGGATTGCTAGCTGGCAGACAGTACCTTTAAGTCCACAAAAGGAGTGCACTTTGGTGGAAATATAGCTCCATGTTTTTTGCCACTGTAGCTGCCTTTTTATATACAGCTTTGCTCAATCTTCTGGCAATTAGGATATGTGGAAGGTGTCCTTAAGCTTTGAAAAAATGGTCAGTTGGTCATGCCCTTGATAGGATATAATCTGAACATCTTAAATTACTCATGGTTTAATTTCTGCACGTTTTTTTGGGTTTCTAATACCATAACGGAATGGATCCCATTCCTAAGTCAACGTATGATTAAAGTTCATGAAATCAGTATTGTTTCAATCCTTCAGGTTAGCCAAAAGTGCTCCTCAAGGCAAAAAACAGATTCTTAGCTTACTCTAAAAGTAATCTAATGATGAGCATCTGAATATTTTCAAAGGTAAACTTGTCCAGATAACATATAAATACTGGAATGGTTTGAATGAGGATAATATGTTAGCAATATTTTTATTAACTATTCCATTTTTCATACAAAACATTATCATTATTTATTTATTGACATTTGTTAACCGGGTTTGTCCAACTGGGCTTGTGGCCCATTTTCAGTGGAGACCCGAGGAGAAAAGCTCCAGTAACACATTTTAAAATAAGTACAATTTTAAACAATATTTATATAATAGCAGTTATAGCAAAACGATTCACATATGTTGGGTTACATGCATAAAGTTTATTTATATAATAGCAGTTATAGCAAAACGATTCACATATGTTGGGTTACATGCATAAAGTTAAAGTTGCATTAAAAAGAAGCTAAGTAACAATTTTACACTGATATAGTTCAATAGGTCAACAATAAACATTTTTGTTTGTATAAAATTGTGCAAATGCATAGTAGACACATTGGAGAGAGAGAGGTGTAATGGGGTACTAAGTATGGTCCTTTTGATGGTACATAAAGGGAAGGAAGACTAGGTAGGGTCATGGCAAGGGCAGGTTCTGGAATTGAGAAAATAAGCTTTTAGTTCATTTTTAAAGTGTGAGGTGTGGGAGATTGAACGTAAGTCAAGGGGAAGTTTGTTCCAAGCATGGGCAAGGAAGTGTTTGCAGAGTAGTTTGCCTACTGACCTTTTTGGGTGGTAGATATCAAGTAATTGATAGTTAGAAGTACGGATGGTCTGGGATGGGATGTAGTTGGAGACTAAGGAAGATAGAGATGGACAGAAGGAGGGTTTATAAAGAATAGAGTGTAGCATATGAAATTGATAAGATAGCAGAAACTGGGGAAGTTCAAGCCATTGAAGAGAGTATAAAGAAATGCAGTGGTGTGAGTTGTATGGGGAGTTAGTAATGAATCTGGCTATTTTATGGTAAGTCTGTTGCAGTTTGTTTAGAGTGGAGGCCTGGATATTGGTAAGAACTGGGGTGGCGTATAAGAGGGAGGGGAGGAGGAGTGCTTGGCCCAGGTTAAGTCTAGATTCAGGAGTTAGGAATTTTTTGTTCTAATATAGCAGACCTAGTGTCTGTTTTTTTTGTTTTTTTTTATACATTGGAGTATGTGTAGGTTGAACTTGAGTTCATCATCGATAATGACCCCTAGGAGTTTTGTGTGGGTGTCAGGTTGGATGTTTGTATTGTTAGAAGATGTAATAAAAAAGGAGGTTTTGTAATGGGAAAGAGAATGGGGAAGGAAACGTAGGAGTTTGGTATTTTTGGAATTTAGGATCAATAGATTGTGAGAGAGCCATTGTTCAGTGGATAGTAGGGCCTGTTGGGGCAGGAAGTGTAGTTCAGGAATGTTATTTGAGATGGATATAAGTGTGGAGTCATCGGCATACTGAATAAGGGAGGATTCTTTGCATAAGGTGTAAAGATCATTGGTGAAGATATTAAACAAAAGGGGTCCCAAGATGGAGCCTTGGGGAACACCAGTGGAGATGGGAAGGAAAGGAGAGGAGGATGAGAGTCATTTGACAGATTGTTCCCTGCCAGATAGGTAACTATTAAACCAGGCAAGTGTGGAGGGGGATAGGTGGAAATTTGCGAGTTTGGATAGTAGTAGAGGATGAGAGACAGCATCGAAGGCTTTGGAGAGATCTAGGAAGAGACAGGAAATGAGTTTATTGTTGTCTAGGGCCTCTGCAATGATATGAGTGAAGGAGAGGAGGGCAGTGGTGGTGCTGTGGTGAGGACGAAATCCAGGTTGGGTAGGGGTAAGTAAGTGGTGTGTGAGGAGGTGATTGAGAAGCTGTGAGTGAATACATTTTTCTAATATCTTGGAGAGGGGGGACAGAAAGGCAATGGGTCGGTAGTTTGAGGTGTCAGTGGAGTTTCCACCTTTATGAAGAGGGATAGTGAAGAAAGATTTCCAAAGGGTGGGGACAGTTGATTCCAGAATAGATTGATTAATTAGTATAGATACAGGATAGGCAATTGAGTCAGCAGCAAGTTTGAGGAATGTAGGAGATAGATTGCCAGTGGAAGGAGAACAAGGTTTTAGCTTGAGTAGCAGAGATTTGATGTAAGTAATGGGAACTGGCTCAAAAGAAAACACAGTTGTGTTAGTGGGACTTGGAGAGGTGGGTGTCAAAGTAGAGTTTGGCTTAGAAGTTACCAGATTTTGGATGGAAGTGATAAAGTGTTTATTCAGGAGGGTAGCTGTTTCCTGAGAGGAAGAATTAGGGTATGGTGAGGGATTAGAGGGCTTTCCAGGATAGAGGATGTTGTTGAGAGTTGACCAAAATTTTCAAGGATTGGATTTGTTGTTAAGCTGAGCAGAGCTATAGTATAACTTTTTGTCATTAGTTGTATGCTTTTTTTGCAAGGTTCCTCAGTTGCCTGTATTTTTTGAAGAAAAGGTGGTTGTTTAGTTTTAGTCTAGGTTTTCCAAGCATGATCTCTTTGTTTCATAAAGGACCTAGTCTCTTTGGAGAGCCAGGGAGCATGGTTTGATTTTACTCTGATCTTCCTTGAGGGAGCTAAGGAGTTTAGAGTATTCATGAATATGCTATTGAAAGTGCTTACAGCATCGTTTAAGGGGAGGTGTTTTAGGATGGACCAATCTATGTTGTGGAGAATGGAGTTAAATTGGGATGAATTGAAAGTCGATAGTTTTCAACAGTCTTTGATAAGGTGGGGTTTAGGAATATGTTAGTAGTGTCTTAAGATGGTGGTAGGGAGATGATCACTGAGGGAGTCAGGTAAGGTGGTGGGATTGTGGTATTGGTAGGGGGAATTGGTAAGGATCCAGTCTATGATGGAGCTGGAAGTGGAATTTTTATGGAAGCAAGTGGGAGATGTTATAAGTTGGTGGAAGCCATGTAGGTGGATACTGAGTTGGGGGGGGGGGGGAATCAGTTGTGAGTTTGAACCAATCAATGTTGACATCACCAGGGATAAGTGTTTCATTTGGTATGTTGTGGGAGAACCAGGTTAGGATGTTTTCAAGAATGGGCAGATTGTTACCAGGAGGAAGGTAGATAGAGGCAATTGCAAGTTTTTTGTGGGGATTCAGATGGCAGTTAAGGATGATGATTTCAGCTGGGAGGAAGTCAGGAATTGGGGAAGAGTATGGTGAGAAGTTAAGAATGTTTGAGTAGAGGATGGCCACGCCACCACCCTTTTTTACAGGTCTATCAGATCGGAAGATATTATAACCTGGTGGGAGTATTTCACTATTTGAGATTTGTGGCTTGAGCCAGGTTTCAGATAGGGAGAGGATGTGAGGGGTATTGAGAGCTATCCATGAGTGCAGTTCAGTGACTTTATTTGCTAGACTCTGAATTTTCAATGAGTACATAGTTAAGTATTTGGATGGAGATGATTGTTGGGACTGAGGTTGGTGACTGTTACAGGAGTAAGATGGGGGCAGTGTAGAGGTAGTTTGGGGGAGAGAAGAGGGGTCAGGGTTGGGATGGATATCTCCAGAACAAAGTAGGTTTTTAGTGAGGAGAGAGTGTGTAGTAGATGCTAGATGGAGTTTGTATAGTTTTGACTTAGCTTTGTGGGAAGGTTTAAAAATTAGAAGTTATGTACCTACCATAACGTTCCATGTTAGTTGTCTTCATCTCGCCTTCTTCTTGCTGGATGGGTTCGGAGCCGATCCTCGGCTCCGACTCAGCACTAGCTTTAGCTCGAGAACTCCTTTTACCAGCTCGAGGCAACCCTATATCCCATGATGCAAGGCGGAACTACCTCAGATCTCGTTTGGCAGCTAACTAACCCTGCTAAAGACTTATCCTAATATAATTAGGAACCATGGTTCCTAAAAGAAGTCCTCATAACAATGCTCCAGAGGAAGCAATCTAATAGGAACTCTCCAAGATCTGTCCAGGCCAGGGGAAGGAGGGTGGGGCGAAGAAGAAGGCGAGATGAAGACAACTAACATGGAACGTTATGGTAGGTACATAACTTCTAAATGTTAAGTTGTCAATCTCGCCTTCATTCTTGCTGGATGGGACCGTCCCTAGCACCTGTATCCCGGGTGGCTCAATGGAACAGACTCTTGAGAACAGTGGAACCAAAACTGGCCCTATCTCTGGAGGCCAAATCCAACTTGTAATGAGACACAAAAGTATGAGGCGTGGCCCAAGTAGCTGCTGCACAAATAGTGTCAATGGGAAGTCTATCCTGAAAGGCTACAGAAGTGGATAGACTCCTGGTTGAATGTGCTTTTGGCTTAGAAGATAGTTGTTTGCCCCTTAGAGAGTACACATAGGAAATGGTGGAAGTCAACCATCTAGATAAGGTCACTTTAGATACTGGAAGACCCAACCTGTTTCCTGCATAGGAGACAAACAATTGGTCTGATTTTCTAACTTGTTTAGTCCTATGTAAGTAGTACCTGAGCTGACGATGAACATCCAAAAAATGCAGCTTCTGTTCAGCTCTGTCAGAATAGTTAGGAAAGAAAACTGGTAGATCAATAGATTGTTTAATATTGGCTTGAGATACAACCTTGGGAAGAAAGGAAGGGTTAGTTCTGAGCGAAACCCTATCCTTATGAAACACCAGATAAGGTGAACGAATACAGAGGGCCTGAATCTCAGAAACTCTTCTTGCAGAAGTAACAGCCAGCAAAAATAT
This sequence comes from Protopterus annectens, assembly GCF_019279795.1. NCBI lineage: Eukaryota > Metazoa > Chordata > Ceratodontiformes > Protopteridae > Protopterus > Protopterus annectens. The sequence continues at coordinate 1,149,903 of NC_056727.1, read as the reverse complement.
AGTTTTCCATGTCAACAACTTTAAAGAACACGTAGCAGACGGTTCGAAGGAGGTAGAATTAGGGATGCCAACATTAAGTTCAGATCCCATTGCGGAGGAGGATGTTTCACAGGCGGTTTTAGGAGAAAAACTCCTCTCAAAAAGGCTTTGCATAACCTATGAGACATGATGTTATTGTCCTGCAAGCCAACATGAAATTTGGAAATAGCAGCCATTTGTACTTTGACTGTAGATGATGACGATCCTGAATGAAAAACCTCCGCCAGGAAATCCAAAACAGAATGTATAGGAGCGGTGAAAGGATCAATATTTCTGGCGTTTGCCCAAATAGAAAACGCCGCCACTTGCTAGCATAAACAGTTCTAGTGGACGACTTTAAAGAAGACACTAAAATGTCTCTGACTGAGTCGAAATCATTGGTAGCCTGGCTAGGAAGGAAGTGGAGCAACCAAGCAGTGAGGTTGAGAGAATGAATGGCTCGGTGCTGCTGACCCGACTGGTGGATCAAAAGATCCGGAACTGGGTCCAGATGCCAGGGCTGCACCAGGCGGTGATGATGTAGAGACGGAAACCAAATTTGTCGAGGCCAATATGGAGCAATGAGGATCAATTTGGCTCTCAAAGCGGTGGCTTTCTGAATGACTTGTGGAATCAATGGAAAGGGAGGAAAAGCATAAAGAAGTCCCGAGGCCAATCCTGGGTTAGAGAGTCTCTCAAGGGATGGCCTGGAAGAGGAAATAGTGTGAAGTAATCTGGGCACTTGCTGTTTTGAGGGTAGCGAAAAGATCGCAACAAGGGTGCCCCACTTCAGAAAAATCTGATCCACTACAGACTGATTGAGAGACCACTCGTGAGGCATCAGAATAGATCTGCTTAGCCTGTCCGCCAATAGGTTGGACCTGCCGGGGATGTGCGTTGCTATCAGAAACCGCTGAGAAGAGATCGCCCATTGCCAAAGTCTGAGAGCTTCTCGACATAAGGGATAGGACCTGGTTCCGCCCTGTTTGTTGATGTACCAGACCACGGACATGTTGTCCGTCTGTACTGCAATAGTCCCTGTGGGAAGAAAGTCATCGAGGGCTTGCAACGTTAAAAGCACTGCTCTCATCTCCAGGACATTTATGTGCAGGTGGTATTCTATGGGTTGCCACGTCCCGTGGACCATCCTGCCCTGATAATGCCCCCACCCGATCAGAGAGGCATCCGTGGTGACTGTGGCAACTGGAGGAGGGGGAACAAATGGTCGGCCCTGATGAAGAAGAGGGGAAGATACCCACCATCGTAGATGAGCCCTGCAAGACTGTGTCACTAAGATCTCGTGTCTCATGGGCAGATCGTGGTACGATCACTGCGTGAACAACATCCACTGCAGGAGACGCATGTGAAAGCGAGCTAGTGGAAGAAGAACAATGGCTGCAGCCATTATGCCTAGAATTTTCAAGACAAACCTGGCTTTGACCTTGTTGCTTTGTAACAGAAGCTGAACAAATTTCTGGATGTCCAGAATCCTTTGATTTGTTAGCCTGGCTAACATTTTGACGGTATCTAACTCTGCGCCTATAAAGGTGATAGATTGGCAAGGCAGCAGAGAGGATTTTTCGAAATTCACCGAAATTCCTAGACTCTTGCAAAGCTGTAAGGTGTAGTCTCTGGACCGAAGAAGCTGATCCTTGGAGGTGGCGGAGAGGAGCCAGTCGTCCAAATAAGGAAACACTTGGAACCCTCGACGTCTCAGGTGAGCTGTGACCACCGCCATGCATTTGGTGAACACTCTGGGGGCTGAAGTGAGGCCAAAGGGCAGTGCTCTGAATTGGTAATGACTGGCTCCCAGCCGAAAGCGGAGAAACCTTCTGGAGCGTCTGTGAATCTTTATATGATAGTACGCATCCCGAAGGTCTATCGAGCACATCCAGTTGTCCTTGCCCAGAAAGGGCAGAATGGATTGCAGCGTGACCATCCGGAATCTTGCCTTTTTGACAGACTTGTTTAGTCTGCTTAGGTCTAGTATTGGTCTCCAATCTCCCGTCCTTTTGGGGACCAAAAGAATCTTGAGTAGAAGCCGGATCCTACTTGGTCTGCCGGCACTGTTTGGATGGCTCTTTTTCCCAGGAGTTTTGAAACTTCCTGTTTTGCCAAATCCCTTTGACCGGGTGAGATGTCTGGAAGGGATTGTAGAGGTATGGGAAACCTTTCAAAGGGGATTTTGTAACCCTCGGATATAATCGACTGTACCCACTTCTCTTGTGATAGGGATTGCCAGGCTACTGGGTACAGCGAAATTCTTCCCCCGACTGCCTCCAAGGGTGGACAGTCGGGCAACACCTCAGGGATGCTGAAAGGGCTTCTCAGGAAGAGGCTCCCTGTTGCCCTGGTTCTGAGGACCCCCTGCCTCTAGGGCGCGTCTTATTGTTACCCCCTCTGCCTCTAGGGGTAAACTGACCACGTGTGTCCAGTGTAGCTCCTTGGGCTTTACGGAACCACATCTTCCCCCCCTTCTGACCCTTGGGATACGGTCTAGAAGGAGTGGAAAACTGGACTCCAACGGCAGAAAGAGTTTTACCGTCTTGTTCACATCTGGTCAAAGTATCCTTCACCTGAGGTCCGAACAAAGCCGAACCGTCAAAGGGGGTGTTGGTGAAGGACGCCTTAAAGGGGTCTGCAAAATTACACAGCCGCATCCAGGCTTGGCGTCTAAGAGCAACACCTGTGCCTGCGGCCCTGCTCGTTCCATCGGCTGCATAAGATATGAGCCGCATGGAGGAGTTAGATATCGAATTCAGGATAGCTAGCTGAGAGGCAATCTTTTCCTGAGCCCCAGCAGCTGAAGGATCCTGGACTACTTCCCCCAGTTCCTTGAGAATATCTCGTTGAAGCCTGGTGAAGTGACAAAGGTAATTCAGCGAACGCATTGCAAAGGTCGCTGAAGAAAACATCCGCTTTCCATACCTGTCCATGGTCCTAGAATCCTTATTAGAAGGATGGACAGGTACTGAAGGATCCGCCAGTTCCTTCTTAGTGGCCGCCACCACCATAGCATCCACAGAGACACCTTTAGACAGGAACTGTTTGTCCGAAGGGGCCGTGATGAACTTGGATGGTCTCCTGGGGACAGGTTCCACAGAATCTGGAGCCGCCCACGCCTTCCGAGCCACTACCTGCATGAGTGGGTCGAAGGCGGAGACACCCAGGAGGTGGAGGGTCGGGATCCAAAAGCTTCCAGGTATACCGACTCATCCTCGGAGGGGTCAATGGAGGGCCAATTCCCCCTCTGTTTGAGGAGCTCAAGGATGTCTGAAAATGAGACATCCTCAGAGGGGACCGTGGGGAACCCTCCGACTCATCTAAGTCGGTATCAGATGTAGTAGACTCAGGGAGTCTGTGTGTTTCCTCTTACACGTCCTCTTCGAGGGGTTCCCCTGCAGGGTCAGGAGAAACCTCGGAAGAGGAGGAAATTCCCAGTGGGGAAACCTGGGGCGATGGATCCCTGGGCCTGAGAGCAAGAGGCTGGCAAGAGGCATCTGCAGGCACTGATGAGGGAGGAGCTAGAGGGATAGACCGTTGACCAGGCTCAGAGGCCAGGACACTCCTCATCACCTCAAAGGCTCCTCTCCCGGAGACCTGAACACACCCGCTCCGAAGAAACAGGAATGGTCGGCTCCAAGGAGAGAGAAGGCTCGAGGCGATGTCGGCGCCGAGCTTACCAAAGCGAAGCCCGAGAGGGAGAGCGGGGTCGGACAAGGGTCCGATGCCACTAGCCCCTCGAGCCGACAGTGGAAACCCGACGACCGGATCCCTCCAAGGAAAGTCTCAAGGAGGAGATCGGAGCCGAGGATGATGGAGCCGAAGGATGTATCGGCTCGGCATCGAAACAGTCGCTGTCCCAAGAAGCTCCGGCTCCGAACTCTGGTGTGGAGTCGGAGGAGGAATCTCAAGAATTGGGGCTGTAGCCGAAGTCTGTTGAGACGGGCTATGGAGCATTTGGGCCAGTGCCTGAGACTTCAACAGCCTGCTTACCACCCTCTCCAAATCGTGGTCAGACAGCCTGGAAGATCTCGAAGATCGGCTCCGATGGCTCCGCTCCGACAAAGAGGAGACCCGGGCGAAAGTGAATACTCAGTATCGAAGGGGACCGGGATCTCTTACGGGCCGGAGCCATCAGAGCCGAGGTCCCTTGAACCCCAGATGGAGCTGAGGATCTCTCGGCTCCGATGCTGGATAAAGTGTCGGCTCCAGCCGGAGCCGACAAGGCAACAGTAGTCAGGGTATCGGAGCCGGCCGGCACCGAACCCACTACTCTAGCAGAAGAAGCATCGGCTCCAGCCGGAGCCGATATCGGCTCCGATGGAGCCGGAGCCACCGGAGGAGGCTTGGACACTGTAGCCTGAGCCTTCGGTGGCTTAAGAGGTTTTCCTGCCCCTTGCTTAGGAGGAGAACCTTCAGGTTTTAACAAACCTCGGAGGATCAGTTTGTTCCTCCTTTCCTGCAGGACTCTCTGGCTAAAGGCATGACACAACGCACAGGAGTCATGCAGGTGCAAAGGCCCCAGGCAATACACACAAGAAGTGTGACTGTCTGTCAGGGACATTTTCTGACAGCACTGGTCACACTTCTTGAAGCCTGAGACCTTGCCTTCCCTAGACATCCTAAAAGGATATACACAAACAGTCCCCACAAACACACAACTTAATCCCTACACAGACACACAGGAAGGGAATAACTTGGGGAACTAGGCCTGACTAAAACTTTAACTGAAAAAACTATTTTAAAGTTTAAAAAGGAAGGGAATAGGGTGGGCTGTACTAAATACAGGCTAACCTGACACTGAAGGGAAATTAAACCCCTAACTAAAGATTTTTTTTTCTTTAACAAGAAAAACTTACCTCAGCTGGCAAAGGAGACCTCTTTCGCTAAGCGGCAAACGAGATCTGAGGTAGTTCCGCCTTGCATCATGGGATATAGGGTTGCCTCGAGCTGGTAAAAGGAGTTCTCGAGCTAAAGCTAGTGCCGAGTCGGAGCCGAGGATCGGCTCCGAACCCATCCAGCAAGAATGAAGGTGAGATTGACAACTTAACATCCTGTATTATGGATAGTTTATATAGACTTGAGGTAGAGGTAGTAAAGAGATTAGGGGAGATAGTAAAAGATGAAGTAGTTGGAAATATGTTGTATGAGTCAGAAGTTGGTGAACATAGGAGTGGGTCAGAGAGATTGGAGTGGTAAGAGGTGGAGATAGAATAAGGAGTAGTGTAGAAGATATTAGAAAATAATACATGTTGGAATAAAATATGGTCAGAGTAGGTAGAGAGACAGTGGTATAGAGGAAGTGGTGTTGACAAGATTGACAGATTAGTAAGGTGGTTGTGGCAATAGGCAGGAAGTGGAATTGTAGTGGCTAGTGGGACAGGAAGGGGAGGGATAGTTAGGTATAAAGGTAATTGTAATGGGGGTGGGAATGGGGGTAGGGTAGGGGAGCAAAGTGAGCCTGAGTGTAGCGGGGCTAGCACCCTGGTCAAGATGAAGTCATAGAAATAATCAGAAAAAGATAGTGAAAAACTAGCTTGAGAGACAAGGATATAAAGTTTCTAAAGGTATAGTCACCAGAAATAAAATAAAAAGAAATAAAATATGAGCAGAAGTAAGCTTACAAAAGGACACTGGCCTCAAGCTACACAAGCAGATTTACTTGAAGCAAACCCAGTGCTGTATGGTTAAAATACGTTACAACAGAGAGTTGCTTTGGAGGGGGATAGAGAGGTATTACTAGCAGCTAAAAGCAGGGCAAAACATAAAAATAACAATATGTAAGAGTCTGAAGACAGTAAAATTGGGCAGGTGCACTAGGAAAGGCAATTATGAGTGAGGCTAGAAATGAATTCAGGGAAGAGTAAAGTGCAGAACAGGAGAATATACACAGAAACAGTATGAGGATAGTGGGTAACCAAAGAGAAAGGATAGGAACTGCTGGCATCTGCTTTTCGTGGTGACTAGCAAAAAAAAAACACTGTAAATTCTTGTTGTGCTTATAAAGTCCAGCATTAATTAAAATATTAGCTTATGTAGTAGTTATTTACTGGGACACATACTTCAGTGGTATTATTTTAAGCTTAAAATGGTGGCTTCCGGACAGATAGTTTGAGTTGCAGTGTATCTGTTAAGGTCCTCAAACCTGTGTTGACTGTACTGTGACCAGGAGAAAACCACAAGGAAAAATCCACTAGGGCTATAAAAACAGAGAGGAGGGAGATTAGTTATGAGCAAGTAATTCAGGAAAAGAGCGAGATACAAAAATACCATGGGTAGAGAGAAAAAAATTAATACAGGTATGGCACACAATTATTATAAAAGGCCACCAGAAAATATTGGCAATATTATTATATTGCACCTTGGCAACTGGAGCTTCTTTAAAAAAAATAATAAGCTTTATTAAACCAAACAGAACTTAGGACTTTGGCAGTCTGCCTTCTCAGAAAGTGAATTTCCATAGTCATAAGTTCTGTTTTGTTTAATAAAGTTTATTATTTTTAAAGAAGCTCCAGTTGCCAAGGTGCAATGTTTGTTGGATTTAATAGTTAATTTGGCAACTTTTGATAGAATAGTGAATTAAATACTACATGTTTCTAAATTTCTGAAACAAAGAACCGTGTCAAAAGGGCTTCGTATGTGGCACTACCCTACCGGGTTGGTTGCAGGGTCGGATTTTCATTTGGAATTAAATTAACTGTTCGATAAATCTGGTTTCGAATATATGCAGAGGGTTATTATCAACAATAATAAAATAATTGAAACTTTGAACAAAGAAGTGACAATACTGGATAAAGCAATTATACAAAATCCAGCGTTTTCCAGTAATAGGTTTGAATATTGTAGGATTTTTCGTACAATAGACGAACAAATGTCACTAATAAAAATAAAAAAATTGAAGAAATTGGTCAGGGACGAGAAAGACTACGCCAGTCATATTGTATACCCTCGTCCCCCTCCATCGCAGGAGTGGCAGTTTAATAGATATAGGAATGGTCAGAGTAAGGCTAACAACAATGATGAAACCAATGATATGGGCTTGTCCGAGGATAATTTTTTTAGACGAGGAAGAATATGCAGCTCTGAGATGCTCGAAGCGGAATATGAATCAACACCGGAACCAACATTACCAGAACAGGGGTCAGCCACATAATTACCAAACCGGTAGAGGAAGAGGTTACAACCGAGGGATGAACAAGAATGGATGGAGGGGGAAACAGATACCATGATACAAATCATGGCGGTGGATACCTCCTCCCACCTCTAAAACTATGCTACAATTCCGAGAATGACTTTAAGGTGTATAATTTCTCAGAAATAAAATTAAATGAGACAATGTGTGACATTTTTGCAAAAGGCTTTACTTTTCTTCCTCGTCATTCATTTAACCTGGTTCACACATTAATGGACTTAAAACAGTATACTAGGAAACTTAATTTAAATGTTATGTTCAACAAAGGTGAATCAGTCAAAGATCTTTTTTAAGATCTCGAGTACGTATAATCCACCACTGCACCCCACCCTAATTGTTTATGAGAGAATTTGTGAACTTGACTTGCATGATCTACATAAAAATACCAATAGGGATGTTAGAAATTTTAACACATACACTAATTTAAATTTGAATGAAAATTTTGAACTCAAGCTTCTTCTCCACAACAAAGGTATAAGGATTATGAAACCAGATAAGGGTGGGGGAACAGTCATCATGAATGTAGTAGATTTAACAACAAAATGTTTGAAATTTTGAATTCAGAAACATACACTATGAGTTCCCTGAACAAAATAAACAGGGCCTATAGGAGAATCAAAGGCTTCATTCAGGATATGTTTATTGATGGTTTAATATCTATCATAGAGCTGCATTATCTCTCAATGGAATATCCTGTTACTCCTAGTATTTTTTGAGTTCCAAAAATACACAAGGACATGCATCAACCACCAATGAGACCAACTGTTGATGCAAGGGGCTTTATTACATATCCTTTAGCGAAATATTTAGATAAGGAGTTAAGTAAATATGTATGGGAGGAAACTAGTGTATGTATAGACTCTTGGGATTTTTTAAGAAAAATCAATGGTATCAGATATAAAACAGATTATTTGTTAGTCACTATAGATGACAGTTTGTACAGCATCATACCACATGAAATAGGATTACAGTGGCTTTGTGAATATTTACATTCAAAAGGTATAGGACAGGACAGAATCAATCTATTTCAGCAGATGTTAGATATAATTTTAAGAAACAATTTCATTTCTTTGAAGGAGTGTATTTTCTTCAAAAGGAAGGTATACAATGGGATCTGTATGTGGGGGCCTATATGCTAATATTGTTATGTTGGTGTGGGAGAAGCAGTATCTTAAATCCTCTAACTATTTCCAATATTGTAAGACATATATGCGTTATTTGGATGACATGTTTATACTGTGGGAAGGGCCGAGAGATATTTTGGATAATTTTCTTGCATTTATAAATCAAACTACCAGTTTCCTGAGATTTACGTACACTGTTAATAACACTAGTATAGCATACTTGGATGTCCATTTAATAAAAGATGAAGCTGAGAGTAGATTTCTTGCAAGAATATTTCGAAAAGAAACTTATTCAAATAGTTTTTTACATTTCAGCAGTTGCCATCCCTTTAAACAAAAATAGGCAGTGTTGAAAGGGCAATTTGTCCGCGCCGCCCGGATGACAACACTTTGGGACAACTATGTCGAGGAATGCAATTTACTGAAATGTATGTTTCTTAAAAGGGGATATCCTAGCAGTTTAATTGACCAGATTATGCAGGAAGTTAATAATAAAAGAAAATCTGGGCACTTTACCCCTATTTTAAATTACAGAAGTCAGAATGTTGAACATCAGACAAATAATGTACACCAAGCAATGCTTGGTGGGGATAGAAACATGACTGAAACCCACACGAAAATAATTACAGTTACAACATCAGTGAATGGGAAGAGCTACGAAAATAGTTTCCTGACCACTTATAATAATAACGTAAAGAGTATTAAAAATATTCTAACAAAAAATTGGGAAATTATTAGGAGTGATAAAGAGACGAGAGACATTCTAGGTGAAGCCTCTATCTGTGTGTATAAGAAAGGTCAGTGTCTCAAAAATTTGTTTGAAAGAGGACAGGGCGAGTATTCTCAAGGATATATGCATAAATGTGGAAGATGTAAATTTTGTCCGAACATCATGGAAACTAATAATTGTGTGGCAGTTAATGGAATTAAAATTTGGTTAAGAGGTAGGCTCTCATGTTCAACTGAGAGGGTTGTTTATTGCAGTATTTGTAATTTTTGCCCATGTTTTTACGTGGGCAAAACTGAGCGCAAATTTAAAAATAGAATAGGTGAATACCTTAGAAATATATGTGAGTCATGGGAAGGGAATGCCTTAGCAAAACATATTATGTCTTGCAAGACCATGTTTTTAAATTAGTTATACTGGATGCTGTTACACTAAATACAAGAGGTGGAGCATGGTCTTACCAACTTGACAAAATGGAATTAGGATGGCAGCTTAGATTGAATGCCATGTATTGGCCAGGGCTGAATGACAATTTGTCTATTAGTATTCTCTTAAAAATCCAAGACCTGAATAGACGTTAAAGCACATCCTCACAGCCATTTAAGTACAACATTATCTATCTATCTATTTATTTATTTATTTATTTATTTATTATGTGAACGGCTATTTAGTAACACACACACACACACACACACACACACACACACACACACACACACACACACACACACTCATACATTTTAGCTATTTTTATATTTATATATACATTCATTTATATTTCATTGCTATGTTATTATAAATTTATATTGTATTGATATTTTTACGATCATAAGTTTATGAAGTATTTCAAAAGGTTTCAACATGTCCGTAATGTTGTTGAAATGATGATAGTCTTTTAGTGTATTATGGCTTTAAATGTGTGTGCCTCGATTGCTGTAGCATATGATGTCACTCCAACTTCCTTTTCCTTTTCCTTTCTTTTTCTTTTAAATTTGGTTCCTTATGGTAAATAATTGTATCTGATGTAGTTTATTTAAGTTTGTAAAAACGAAACAAAAGCGCTTATACTTGAATATTTTAATTTTTAAACCTTTTGGACTGTAATAAAGAATTAAACTTGGTTCTGTTTATGAAGGCATTTGCCTGCTCCATATTACTTTGTGGATTATTTAGTATTTTGGTTCGTTTACTTCTTTTTTGAATTAAATACTACATGTTTTTAAATTTGTTCTCTACTTACATAGTGTGTCTAAGTTTACCCATATTAAGTCACTCAAGTCAAAAATGCCTTTTTTGCATACTTCCCATTCACTCCCATACTACCTTATGGTATCCAGTACTTTTTTGGGTCTGGCATATTTAATTAAGTAATTTACCAGCTAATAATAGGCAGTATTAGAAAGAGCACAGAGTTATTAAGAAAGCAACACTAAGATGGTTAGTCTAGATTGTTCTGCAGTGGAGAAATTAATCTCTGTTTGCCACTTATTCATATTTTCAAATTTATGTTCATATTGCCATAACTGAGACACTTACATGTTATTCAGGTGAAACACGAGTGTGGGAGACAGGACAATTCACTGTCAATGCAGGTTTACATCACACTATACTGGAAAAATTGTTAGTTGTGTGCTAGTAATTATGAAAACAAGCAATATTTCTATATGTACTTTATACTTCAAAAATGAGTGACTTACACATTGTTGCATGGCCTTAAGTGAAATCTTAAATGTAGTTGAAGAAAACTGTCTTTGATATTTACATTATAAGTTGCACATCTTAAGAGATATCCAGTATTATTTGTTTTGCTAATTATGCAATTAAGTACATGTTTTCATATTTCTATAAATATCTCAGTAAACATGCACTTATAGAGGAATTTCTTTTTATCATGTGAAAGCTTATGTCTGTTTAACAAAAATGTTCCAACAACATATGTCTAGGCTGTACGGTTTCAGTATATGTAAATTTGTGAAAGTTTAAAAAAATATCATTTGGAGTTTGTATGAATTATAATATATTACAGAATTTATGGAAAATCCTATGAATGCACCAACTATTATCACTGTAAAGAATACTTCTTACTAATAACATTGCTATTTGTACAGTTTTAATAGCTTTTATTGTTCACAAAATATTTACATTTGTTTATCTTATGTTTTTCATAGGTTCATAGGTGTGTACTAGGCTGATGGCCCGGGGTTTTAAGTTTATTTTTCAGAAAATGCTCTGGAATGCAAGATGTATGCAGACTACTAGAGGTGTGATGTTCGGGTCTATATTATAAGACCAAGAGTTCACAACAGCAAACAACTAAACAGCGACACATAAAGGCCGATCTCCGAAAATAGCGAAGGACGTAAATATCGAAATCTGGAACGCTGAAAGTATTTCCGTGGCCAGCAGGGTGATCGGGGGGAAGAGGAAATATATCCTTTTCCCCACTGTAGTGAGATCTCGGAGTTGGTATATTTAAGTAGGGGGTTGTGCGGGGTCCAGGGGGGCTTGCCCCCCTGCAAACGTGTGACTAATGAAGTTTGTTTTTGTAGGTTTTTCTTACCTGTATGGCACAGTTGTTGTTGGAAATGCATTCGGCATTCCGGATTTTGATGTTTATATCCTTCGCTATTTTCGGAGTTCGGCGTTTATGTGTCGCTGTTTAGGTGTTCGCTGCTGTGAATGTTCGGTCTTATAATATAGACCCGTGATATTCCACACCACATAGGTGTTAATGTGTTAATAATATTTACTTTTATTCCTGCTGTAATATATACCATACTATATCCATGCGGTTTGGTATATATTAGGAAAATAAATAGTAAATTTAAGTCTAGACTGCAGAAGCACATCAGGAATGTTAGACACAGGAAGGCACAAAGATCCATTACTGTCCACTTTTCAGCCTGTCATGGCTCTGAATATATAACATTTATTTAGAGCTATTATATCAGAACAAGAGGTGGCTAATGACAGATATGGAAAACTATTATCTTATTCTTTTAGAAAAAGAAGTGTACCTACACTTTCAAGCCTCTTGGGCTAAACAGTTAAGAACAATCAAAGTACTTCATTGTTTAGTTGTCAATCCATTAAACTATTTGTTTCTCATTCGTAATGGTTTGCATATGATTTTTAGCTTAATTCTTTTTATCATATGTACATTTACTATTTATTTAGTGTTTTGTGTTTTACTCAGGTTGAATCCATGAAATCTATAGTGCCAGTGCACCATATTGATTATTAAAAGACTTGTTTATTTGTTGCCATCCTTTATGTAGCATTTTATTATTTGCCCTTGCTATTATATTTAATTCAGGCTTTGCCCCCTGCATCACCTTATTAAAGCATGCAAGCCCCAATCCTAATGTTATCCCTGCTGTTAACCCTAGCTCTGTATCTTACTGCAGAAAAACCCATTCCGTAATGCTACCACTATATAAGTAAACTAACACATGCTATATGCAGCAACACAAATGTACAACACTAAATCTATCCCCTTGAAACAGAATGATGACCCAGAAGGTAAAACAATAAAGCATAGACCAAAGCTGCCACAGGAAACACAAGTTTAATCCACAAGCCACAAACAGTTCACATAAACGCCTCCAAATACACAGTACGTTTTCGTTTCTGCTACTTCATCCAATGTGGGCTGTTTCCAAAGCTATCACCTTTTATAAAGCACATTATTTCAATTAACAAATCACCTTTGCTGAGCAATCAACTTGTAATTAAAAAAGTGCTTTTGTGCTTTTAACCTGATGTTAACATTTTATGTTTAACACAATAAAAATTTAAAGATGTGTGCCAATACATTACTAAATCACATAATCTTATTATAAAAAAAACATTCACTTTTAAAACTGTGTTCAATTTTGGTAAAATGCATGAATGAATTAAAAAATAATAAATAAGTAAAAAATGAAATGAAACTTTCCTTTGATGAAAGAAATACTTCTGCAAAAACCAATCCATTTAGCACCATCTAGTGGCTAAACAAAGATTTTGCAAGGAAGAACAAAATAACAAACCATTCCCTTTTCCTTAAAACATAACATCTGAAGTAGGAGATTCATTTGTCAGCAACCTGTGGGTATGGATCCGATATCGGATCCGAACCGGCATGGTTTATCCAGCTATGGATCTGAGCTCCTAGCTCCTCCCCTCACCCATAAGGCCCTGCTCTCCCTACATGACCTCATATCTAGTTTACCGCGTTCATGGTGACAGCTGGATTTTGAGCTCCTGTCAGCTAAGTGCATTTTTGGTGTTTTAAGAAGGGTTTTTCTGTCAGAAAGTTGTTAATTTGTGTGAAAGTATTAGGTTTTCCCTCTGTTAATCTAATTTTTTGTTAAATTAGTTATTTTTGTAGTACCCTCCCCTCGCTGGTACGGCTAAGCGGGCTTCTCCTCCGGCCTCTCTGGCTGCTGGCTCCCCTCCTCCTCGGCTCCTGTCTCCTTGTTTTTCACCGGAGCCTGAGGATGAGGAGACCCGACCTCCTTCGAGGCTATCGAGGTGGCACTCAAGGCCTACCTCGGTAGCCTCGTCGAGGTCTACCTACAGCCTTTCCGATGCTGATCTGGACCGGATGATGCGAAGGTTCATCCAGGCCCAGATGCAGATGGGAGTGCTCCTGCCTCCCCCCATTTTTCAAGCCCATAGCTCCTTCTCCGACCCGCTACCCGGGTTCGGAATGCTCGGAGCCGGGCAGCCTTGGAGCCGGGGGTGGGTCGGCGCCGACAGTACTAGGTACTTCGCATCCGACCCTGCCCTCGAGTTTGTTGGATCCGACCTCTCGGAGCCTTGGCCCGAGCTTCGGATCCGAGGGACTCAGTGTGCCTTCGGCGCCATCCCTGTCAGAGCACACTGTTCCCTCGGATCCGAGGGGCTCGGCGCCGGCTCCGATCCACTCATCGGATCCGAGGGGGAGCCGACTTTCGGATCCTATAGTCGAGGATGGCTCCCCCTCGGCTTTTGATGTAGTGGAGAGGGCTCTGTTGAGGGCATCCGGACCCCCGGTCCTTGCTTCGGCTCCGTCCCGCACTCCATCTGCTCTGGGCCAGGCTTCCGTCACCCGGCCACTGGGACAGCCCGCTTCACTGCCCCAAGCAGTTCCCTTGGATCTGGACATCGCTGGCGAGGGCTCCTCGGACAGCCCCCCAGAGGAAGCACCTTGCAAGCATACGTGTAAGAGGAGGCACATAGACTCCCCCGAGTCTTTAACTGAAGACACTGACTTGGAGGAAGTGGAAGGCTCCCCAAGATCACCCCCTGAGGATGTCTCCTTTGGAGACATCATGGAAATGTTATGGATAAGAGGTGGGTGGTCTGCCCCAAAGTCTTCCTCGGACGAGTCCGTGTTCTTGGAGGCATTTTCAGCGGACCCGTCTACCTCTTGGGTGTCCCCTCCTGCCGACCCCCTGGTGGACCTTATTACCACCAGGGCGTAGAAGGAACCGGACACTGTGGAGCCAATCCCCAAGAGGCTGGACAGGATCCTTAGCCCCCCTGCTGACCGTGCCCACTGGAGCAAGGGACCCCCGGTAGATGCCATGTTGTCGGCAGCAGCCACTAAGAGGGAACTCGCCCAGGAGAGTCCCTCAGTCCATCCCCCGAGCAAGGAATCTCGGATGATGTACCATTTGGGGAAGCGAATGTTTAGTTCAGCGACCTTCTCAGTGAGGGCGCTCAACTATTTGGCACATGTCATTAGGATGCAGCGCGATCTTATCAAGGAATACGCTGCACCCCCCCCCAGAGTCCATGTCGGAGGAGGACAAACTTTTGCACTCCACCCGTATGGCCACTCTTCGTTCCGTGACCAACACCTCTATGCGGTTACTTTCCCATGCTACCAAGGGAGCCGCTAGAGCTGTAGGAGTGGGCCTAGTCACAAGACGCCAGGCCTGGCTCCGCCACTGCGATTTCATGGAGCCCTTCAAGGCGTCATTCGCGAATGCCCCCTTTGATCGTTCTGCTCTTTTTGGCAAGACAGTTCGCAACACCTTGGTTCAGAGCGAGAAGGACGGGAAGACGCTGTCTGCCGTCGGAGTCCGCTTCTCTGTGCCCCAAAGGTCCTACTCTAGGAACCAAAAGGGCCAGAAGAAGATGTGGTTCCAGAAGTCGCAGCAATCCCAACCCGCTCCGGACAACCAGTCCTTCCGCGGCAGAGGAGGACAGGGAGGACACCGCCCTAGGGGCAGAGGAGCTCCCAGGAACTTTGGGTCCAGAGAACCTTTCTTTGAACGGCCCACGCAGCAACCCTGAGGGGTTGCCCGACTGCTCCACTCTGGAGGCAGTCGGGGGACATTTTTTGGAGCACCTAGCGGCATGGGAGTCCATTACATCGGACCGCTGGGTACTCCAGATTATATCCAGAGGTTACAAAATCCCCTTTCTTCATGTCCCAAGATTAAAAACCCTCCCTGATGTTCCACCCGATCAAAGGGAGGCCGCTTCAGCAGAAATTGGCCATCTGCTGAGAAAAAGAGCCATCCAGCCCGTCCCCCCAGACCAGATCGGATCAGGGTTCTACTCCAGGTTTTTTTTAGTGCCAAAAAAGACGGGGGACCTAAGACCCATTCTGGACCTGTCCCTATTGAACCTGGCAGTTCCCAAAGAGAGGTTCCGAATGCTCACTCTACAATCCATCCTCCCCCTTCTAGGGGAAAATCACTGGATGTGCTCTATAGACCTCAAGGATGCGTACTACCACATTCTAATGGACAGACGATCCAGGAGGTTTCTTCACTTCCGGCTGGGAGCCAGTCACTACCAGTTCAGGGTCCTTCCCTTTGGTCTCACCACAGCCCCCAGGGTGTTCACCAAAGTATTAGCAGTGGTTGCGGCCCACCTGAGGCTTCAGGGGGTGCAGGTCTTTCTGTACCTGGACGACTGGCTTCTCACCGCCCCAACAAGGCATCTACTATCCTTGGCAAGAGACTCCTTTCTTCGTCTAGCTCCCTGGCTAGGCATCACAGTAAACATAGAAAAGTCCAACGTGGTCCCTACTCAGATAATAGAATTTATAGGAGGCAGGTTAGACACGAGAGTCTTTCTCACAACCGACAGAGTTCGGAATCTATGACTCCAGGTGCGGGCCATCCTTCACTCCAGCTCAGCTCCTGCGGAATTGATCCTGACGGCACTAGGGTCTATGGCGGCAGCGATTACTCTTCTTCCGCTTGCCCGCTTGAACATGCGGGTGCTTCAATGGACGCTTCAGGTGCAATGGTCATTTCTCTCTCTCCCCCTGCATCACCCCATTGCAATCAGCAAGGCTTGCAAGCGGTCTCTCTTGTGGTGGCTCCATTTCCCGGATCTCCACAGGGGCCGCCCTTTTTGTGCATCTCCCCCTCTCGCCACAGTGACCATGGACGCTTCCCGCCTCGGGTGTGAGGGGGGCATTTTGCGGGCCGGACGGTCCAAGGCACGTGGAGCGATTCAGAGACCTCCCTGCATATCAATGTTCTGGAAATGAGGGCTGTGCTCTTGGCATTACAAGCACTTCAAACCCTCCTTCCCCTGGGAACAATTGCGATTCAGTCAGACAACATGTCGGTGGTCTGGAACATCAACAAACAGGGGGGAACCAGGTCTTACCCTTTATGTCGAGAAGCCATGAGAGTGTGGGAATGGGCGATCTCCACCAACCGCTTTCTCATCGCAATGCATATTCCGGGTCGGTCCAACATCCTAGCATACAAGCTCAGTCGCACCATTCTCTCCCCGTACGAGTGGTCTCTCAATTCTCAAGTAGCGAAACGTATCTTTGCACAGTGGGGGACTCCCTGTTGCGATCTCTTTGCTTCTCCCTTAAACGCCAAGTGCGACAGTTTTTTTGCTCTAATCTCCCCTCCAGGGGATTCTCCGAGAGACGCTCTGGTGCATGCTTGGCCTCCCGGTCTTCTTTACACATACCCCCCTCTGCCTCTGATGCTCCAAGTACTTCAGAAAGCCTCTCGGTTGGGGTGCAGAATGATCCTCATTGCCCCGTTCTGGCCTCGACAGATCTGGTTCCCTTACCTAAGGTCTCATTCAGTGAATCCACCTTGGATTCTAGATCCCATTCCGGATCTGATATCACACCCATCGAACCTACCAACTCCGAACCTGGACAACCTGAAGTTGACTGCTTGGCTGCTCCAGTTCCACTCCTAATCAGGACTCCCGGTATCTCGTCCCCAGTTAAGGCCATTCTGGTAGTGGCCCACAAGCCCTCTACCAGGAAAATTTACCGCAGTAAATGGAAGCGTTTCTCCATTTGGGCGGAGCGGCAAGGTCTAGATCCCTTCACGGTTCCCCTTTCTTTGGTTCTAGATTTCCTTACTACTCTCTTTAATGATGGCGCCAGTAGTTCCACGGTCAAAGTTCAGCTAGCGGCCATTTCTCATTACCATGTTGGCCATGATTCAGGGCCTCTTATGTCAGCTAAGTTATGCAAAATCTTCCTAAAAGGCACCTTTTTGCTCAGACCCCCTGTCAAAGAAACGGTTCCCCCGTGGGATCTTTCCTTAGTACTTCAGGCCTTGACCGCTCCCCCCCTTTGAACCTGCGGCCACAGTAGATCTTAAATTCTTGTCTCTTAAGACTGCTTTTTTGGTAGCCACTACTTTGGCTAAGAGAGTTTCTGAACTTCAGGCCCTGTCCATGAAACCTCCTTATTTGATCTTCCATCCGGACCGGGTGTGCCTCAGGATCAATCCCTCCTTTCTTCCTAAGGTAGCTTCGGAAGCTAACATTAATCAGTCCATCAACCTCCCTGTTTTCTTTCCTAAGTATCAAAACAAAGGTGAATACAAGCTGCATTCCTTGGATGTTCACAGGCAGCTTCGTTTTTATCTTCACAGAACAGCTGGTCATAGGCAATCCGACCAGTTGTTCATTTCCTTTGCCAAATTCAATCTGGGTAAACCAATTTTAAAAGTTTCTTTGTCACGCTGGATTTCTCAGTGTATTCTGTTAGCGTACCAAGCTTCTGGGAGGACCGCACTGGAGGGAGTCCATGCTCATTCGACCCGGTCTGTCTCTACTTCAGTAGCCTTTAAGTCTAGGGTTCCTCTGGATGACATTTGTTCAGCAGCCACTTGGGCTTCATCTCATACCGTTATTTCTCATTGCAAGCTGGACATCACGTCTAGAGGTAGAGCATCCTTTGGCTCAGCGGTGCTCCGGAATATCCTTCCATGATGGCCACCCAAGATTCAGGTAGCTGGGGACTCTGTCCCACAGGTTGCTGACAAATGAATCTCCTACTTCAGATTTAGAAGTTATGTACTTACCATAACGTTCCATCTGAGTAGGTGGATTCATTTGTCTGCAACCATCCCGCCCTCCTATCCCCCTGGCCTTGTCAGTTCCTGCATTGGGTGTGTTACCCTTTGGTTAGGGTAGTTGGTGCAGGGCAAACTCGATCTGAGGTCATGTAGGGAGAGCAGGGCATTATGGGTGAGGGGAGGAGATAGGAGCTCGGATCCATAGCTGGATAAACCATGCCGGTTCGGATCCGATATTGGATCCATACCCACAGGTTGCAGACAAATGAATCCACCTACTCAGATGGAACGTTATGGTAAGTACATAACTTCTAATTACATAGAGTGTGTTCCCCTTACTTAGTCTTAGCCCTGCAAACTCTTGCACAATTGCTAATAACCCCAGTGTCAAAACTTTCAATATATCTGAATGGGTTTTTTTTCCAACAAACGTCTTTATTAAATTTTCACACATGACAGGCAAGCTTACATTTACACAAATGCATTTGTATCCCAAACCCACACTTACCTTACCTGCGTGTATTTGATCTTCCTTCTTTTGATATCAACATTCAACAAATGGAATACTTGGCCAGATTTCAAAGTCATTCACTCTGTTGATATACTGCAAATTTGAGAGTGAATTACACTCATATATGATAGCCATGCAACTCAAAGCTACCTCCTGGCCAACCCTCTGATATATATATATATATATATATATATAGAGAGAGAGAGAGAGAGAGAAAGAGAGAGATAATAAAAAGTTATGTACTTACCATAACTTTCCATCTGTGTTGCCCATTTTCATTCTTCCTCAACTGATGAGTTCAGATCCGATCCTTTGGATCTGACTTGACCATTGCAAAAGCTTGTGACAACCAGAAAACTCTCTAGCTACTCCCTTACCGACAATGCATGAGCCCCAATTACCTTAGATCTTGTTTTCTAAGAACATCAGGAGACTATATCTGGAACTATATACCAAGGAAGTGGCATACTTATACATTCACTCTTCCGAGAGTTTGAAGGGCAGGGGTTGGTGGAAGAGGAGTTGAGGAAGAATAAAAATGGACAACACATATGGAACGTTATGCTACATAACTTCTTTATCTGATGTTGTCAATTTTCATTCCATCCACAACCTATGGGACAGAGTCCCTAGCTACCAAATTCTCCAGGGGGACTCATGGAAGGATATTCCTGAGCACCATTGAGCCAAATGATACTCTGACCCTGGAAACCATATCTAATTTGTAACGAGTAACAAATGTATGGAGGAGTAGCCCAAGTTGCTGCTGCACAAATCTCGTCAATGACGTAGTCATGGCTCTAGTGGAATGAACTCATAATGGTTTTGATAAGGGAATGTCCAATTTGTTTTTTACACACACACACACACACACACACATATATATATATATATATATATATATATATATATATATATACATATATATAAACCCCACGGTGGTGGTGCTGCGGTAGCGTTGTCGTCTCACTGTAAGACGCTGTCCGGTTCGATTCTCAGCTAGAGTGTCTTCTGCATGAAGACATGCGTGAATGGGCGTACCTTCGTTGAAGGTTGTGCGTCAGGCCTGGCAATCCGGTACGTAAAAATCAACTACCAATCATTAGCGGACCGGAGTTCCGCTTTGGCGACCCCTAACCGGGAAAAGCCAAAAGACACAAACAAACATATATACATATATATATATATATATATATATATATATATATGAAATACAATTTGTAATCCATCCGGCTAGAGTAATTTAGGTAACAAGTTTACCTAGTTTCATGTCAGACAAAGAGACAAATAACTGATCAGACTTCATGAAGTTTTCTGTTCTGTGTAGGTAAAAAAATGTGTAGGTAAATAAATAATTGCTTGTGAACATCTAAGAAATTTAATGTTAATGTATATTCACCTTTATTAGAAAATCTGGGAAAGAATACTGGCAAATTAATAAACGGATTTATATTAGTCTCTGAAACCACTGTAAGGAGAAAGGATGCGCTAGTTCGTAAAGTGACCCTGCCTTTGTAAAAGATCAAGTAAGGTGGCTTTGAAGATAATGACTGAATCACTGCAATCCTTCTGACAGAAGTAATGGCTACTCGAAAAACTGTTTTCCAAGAAAGGTACTCAAGGTCACATTTAGCTACAGGTTCAAAGGGGGGGGGGTTGAGCAACAGGTTGAGGTCCCATGTGGAAGTAGGGTCTCTAAATGGGGGCTTGACAAGAAGAGTACCTCACAAGAAAGCTTTGCATAGTCTGTGGGAAGCAACAGAAACATCATCAAATCCTGTGTGAAAATTTGATATTGCTGCTAAATGGACCTTTACTGTAGAGGAGCTAGCTCCTTCTTTAAAAAGTAAAGCTAAAAATTTAAGGATACTATGCAAAGGAGCTGAAACGGAATCAGCATTATTTTGGCAGGCCTAGTAAGCAAATCTTCTCCATTTACTGGAGTATAGTTTACATGTAAATGGTTTATGGGAAGATAAAATATTTGACAGACTGGATAGGAAAGCATAGGTTGTCTGGCTATTAATGGAACTGGAGAAGCCAGGCAGTCAGCCTGAGGTTTGATATGTCTGGATGAATCATGCCTATCAGATGGGACAGGAGGTCTGGAGTCATTTCCACAGTCCACAGTGGGTGGAATAAGTGAGGCCAAAGGAATGGGAACCAAATCTGTCAAGGCCAAAAAGGTGCAATGAGGATAACTTTGCTCTTCAACATGGCAGTTTTCTGTAGGAATAACCAAAAAATAAGGCACTGGAAGGTTCACTAGATAGCAACACCAACTTTATTTAGCACATGAACAAAACAAACGCCTTAACTGTATCACCGCATTTTCGTCAGTACAACTTCATGAGATGAGCACATCAACTTCTAACCACCATTTATATACAGCCCTTAATTGACCAATTAACAACATTTTCCACATTTAAAGACGATACAAAATTAGGTGCGTAAAAACTGTACATATAGACCCTGTTTAAAACTCTTAAAATCACTATAAATACAATAATACAATAAAATGAGGATATAAAACTTTAAATACACATAAAAATAATCTAAACAAACAATATAAGCAATGTAGTAACATTTAAAATCATTTAACTGATGTGAATAAAAGCATATTCATAAACTTGAAAAACATCAGAGCCTGCTGTGTATAGGAACTCAATAAACAGCACCATCTACTGGGTAAAAAATATATTTGAACTAAACTTCATTTTCAAAGTTTTGCTGTCCTCAATTTTAGGACAGACTTCAATGAAACTATATCATTTAAACCAGCGTGTTTATTTGCTTCCACCATTAACTGCCAGTATAGTTCTCTATAGTCTAAACATGTCTCCCAGGGTCCACCCCTGGGGTCAATGGGCAGTGTTTCAATCACAAAAAAATAAAACTCTGTTCCTATACAATTTAATGTGTTTGTACAAAGCATTATTTAACTTCGTCTTCCTTATATCATATCTGTGTTCATACATTCTTAATTTTAGTTTTCTTTCAGTTTTCCCTATATAAAATGCCTCACATTTACCACGCAAGGCTAAATAAATGAGACGATTGGTATTACATTATACCATTGGTAAACTTTCTAAACCTAACCCACCCAGATTATATATACTTCTCAATAACCTTTAGAGCAACACTAACTAAACCTAACCTAACTTGCTATACTTACTATTATAATGCTTTGTTTCTAACTCCCTAGCCTAACCATTCTAATGCCTTGTTTTTAGCTCTTCTATAGCATCCTGTTATCCTAGCCTTTCTATGGATATGTTTTTAACCCTTCTACATCTAATTTCCAATAACTCCCCTTCTTAACCAACCACCTTTTTCTTCTTCTGGTAGTCACTCATGACATCAGGCTAGGTATCATGTCATTCTATACACTCAATTGCTGTGCAATGATTTCTGTACATATCTCATATTATAAACCTACAATGATCTTAAACTTCAATGTAACTATGTATATAAATAATCACCTTTTAAAATTTTACATTTTTTTTTCAGTCTAACCATGAATAGTGATTGTCATCTTTTTTGTACATGTGGAGCTTTTCTCCCCGGGCCTCCACTGAAAATGGGCATGTATCCAGTCGGACTCTCCCGGATAACAAATGTAAAATAAAATAAATAAATAAATTACAATTGACAAAACCCACAGTTTTAATAAATCTGTTTCCAGCCTTCAGGTAGTATGTATCACCAGTTTTGACATAGGAACACTGTGCACAACTGCCACATTTGTATGTACCCCTTTTACCAGAATAGCAGTTGCTAGCCTTACTTGTCCCTTTTTCCAAAATATTCTTAATAGTACGCCTCTTTCTATAAACACATTTAAAAGGCTTGTCAAATATATACTGCAAGTCAGAGGTGCTAGCAAACCTGCCCTATTCATCCTCAATAATATTTTTGGTTAGTCTGGCTTCCCCATCATATGTTATTACTAGGGCACTATTATATACGTTATCTATCTT
Organism: Protopterus annectens; assembly: GCF_019279795.1. NCBI lineage: Eukaryota > Metazoa > Chordata > Ceratodontiformes > Protopteridae > Protopterus > Protopterus annectens. The sequence goes on along the minus strand of NC_056727.1, from coordinate 1,127,073 downwards.
GACATCAGTTGAATGAGTGTTGTTTAGATCCAAAAGGTGGTTACTAAAAAATAGGGGCAAACTTGATTTTTCCAGCTTCAGAAACGTCTTCATATACTTCTGTAAGTAATGCTTCTGGGTAGCCCCTAGCTCTGAACAGGGCAGTAAGATATTTACTTTCACTAAAAAAAACATTATCATCAGATGTCATCCTGCTGATATGCACAAACTGGCCTTTTACCACATCCTTCTTCTGGTAATATGGGTGTGTACTAGTGTAGTGCAGATATGAGCTTGAAAAGTAATTTTTCTATACACCCTGTTCCTAAAACTCCCATTTTTTTTATTAATACGAACATCTCAATTTTTCATGGTCCACCACATAGGTGAACCTTCAAAATTCAGTAGTATTTGATAAATAGCTAAAAAATTCCAATAATTTGTCCACAGGCTCTTTCCAAAATAAACAAATATCCAGAAAATGACCATAAAACCTCCAACAATTATTAAAAACACAATGAAATACATATTTATGTTCCTAATAAGATAAAATAATATGAGCATAAGTGGGGGCACAATGGGCCATCATGGCAACACCTCTTAGCTGTTTAAAATATTCGCCCTCAAAAAATATAAATTTTTTTTAAAAAAATCACATCCATTAAAATTAAACACACACGGCAGTCATCGTAACTAATATTAGTGCAATCACTTAAAACTTCTTCCAACCATTCTAGTCCTATGTCATGAGGAATGGAGGAAAACAAATTCTTATCTTGTTGTTTATTGGCCATTAATAAATTAATAATTAATATAAATTATATAAATTATAATTGATAATAAAAATAATTAATTAATTAAGAAACGCTGGAAAATGGAGGAAGATGTTTAAATGATTACTGCTGCTGTAGCCTTAGCTATATGGATTATATCCTGCTAAGGATATAACAGCCAGCTAGTTCCACAGCCTCAGGGCACGTTCCATGCACCCAAATTATCAGGCACTTTAAGCAGAGATGACTGAAAGACAGGTTTGGGTGCAAACCCCTTCAGAGTTTTCCTGCCAGCACAGAAAGGGAGGCTGAGCCCTGAAAGGACAATGGCACAAACAAAAAAATGTCCACAACCTAGAAAACAAGGGGAATGGAGGAAAGGAGTGACTATGTAGCATTGATCATACAAACATTTATTGTTACATTAAGTTTTGCTTACACAACTGTACTGTGTTCATAATATTAATCACTGGTGCAGTATCCTTAGCTATGTGGATAGATTACCTTAGCTGACTACCTTTGGGAGGTAAAAGGAGAAGAGTCCAAGAGTCCTGGAGAATGGTCCGACAAAGCTTGATCTGGACCTAGTGAAGAAACCAAGCTTATAGCGCTTTGTAAAATATGTACTGAGGACCAAGTGACAGCTTCTAGAATCCAACTATTTCCAAAAAGCCATAGATGCTGGCAGAGTGAGCCTTGATCCTGCCTGGAACAGTTTTGTTATGATGAATACAACAACAGGTAATAGCCTTAGAAAACCATTTGGAAATAGTTTGTTTTGATACAGGTTGTCCCTTCTTACCTTGACAAGAAATGAAGTAGTGATCCAAAGATCAGGAAGATTTAGTTTTGTCAGGATAATACCTGAATTGTCTTTGGACATCTAAGGTATGGAGTATCCTTTCTCCTTCGTTTTTAGGTTTGGAAAAGAAAAATGAAAGGGGGCGATGGATACTTTAGTTTAAAGTAAACTCAGATACCACTTTAGGTATTAAAGAATGATTAGTTCTCAAAGAAACCCTGTCCATATGGAAACTGAGGTAGGGTGGATTCACCATAAGCTTGCAACTCAGATACCCTTCATGCAGAGGTTAGAGCAATCAGAAAAATTGTCTTCCATGTTAAGAACTTCAAGTCAGCCAGATTAGCTAGATCAAGTGGAACAAGTGTTCCTAACACTTTGAAAAATATTCTGCAAAGATAAGCAAGTCATCAAAATGTTGATAACCTATAGACCGCTATGAGCTATAACTGGAGTTAAACATTTTGTGAACACTCTTGGTGCAGTGGATAGTCTAGGGTAAAGCAGAGAACTAATAATGTGACAGAGACACACAAAAGATAGAGCTACACAAACCCTTTAAGAAACATCTGAAGCCTGGATGAATAGGGATGTGATGACAAGCATCTTTTAAGTCTAGTGTTACCAGAAAACTTGAAAGGGGAAGAAGAGGTAACAGCATATTCTGTCCATCAATGATAGACATTCATTTAAACAGTCCCTAAAGGAATATTTCACCAAACATAGGCTTTCCTCATGTTCTCCACCAGGCTAACTAATTTAACCCCTTACTGTCTAACTTCCTTCTCTCCACCACCCATTGTCAATATTTCTTGGCAACTGAGCCTTCTTAACTTCAGTTTGTGATATTTTTATCCTGGAAAAAAAAAAAAAATATATATATATATATATATATATATATATATATATATATATATATATATATATATATATATATATATATATATATTTTTTTTTTTTTTTTTTTGTCTGCATGAATAGTATAAGCTTATTGTACTAACGTTGTTATATGCATTTACATACAATGTCAAGGAACGTGTGTTTGAACTCGTATTGTAATTGTCATACTTACAAATATATAATTATGTAATCTTCCTTGGGGCATTTCTCCCTGGGTCTCTGCTGAAAACAGGCTTGTGGCCCAGTCGGACACTACCCGGTTATCAAATGTAAATAAATAAATAAGTGGCAGCATTTTGAATTTGGGAACTATCACAAACAGGTTTAGGGAAGAAAATCCAGAACTGGTCTCCAAGAATTTTCTTTTATTGGCACTAAAAGCATCTTTGAATAAAAACTCTTCCCCACCTGGGAAGGATGAACTGGTTCTATCAGTTCTTGGGATAACGTGTGATGAAGAACCCATGGAAACAAAAGAGTCTGATCTGGAGAATGAGGAATGACCTCCTGGAAAGAATGAATTTCCTCCCAGTGTCTTCTGTAACCTTGTTGAATGATTTCCAGAAACCATTGGTCTGAAATTATCTGGAAGAAAAATGGGGCTAGGGTGGGAGGGGGTCACAAGGTCTCTTGAATAGTCATTCAGACTTGTTGGACTGTCCCTGGTTTGGGGAGATTTAAGACTTCTTTTTGGAACCCCATTGCCATTTCTTCTTAAATTTCTGTTTACCTGTATTGTTTTATTTTGTTTTTTTTTTTTTTGCTAAATCTGGAAGAGGAGATACAGAATTGCTTGGAAATTTTGGAAAAGGAGGTGGAAAGCTGAAAAATCTAAGTGATTCCCTTGATTAGCTTGCCCCTTTTATTACACATTTTGATCACATCTGCAGCAGAGGGGAAAAACACAATCTCTATCCAAAGGAGAATTTAAAATCTTATTTTTATCTTCACCTGGGAGGTTCTGAGAATGCAGCCATGCAAACCTTCTCAAAACAGTATCAGTGTCTATATCCCTGGAAAAAAGTATCAACAGATTCAGACATACTGTAAACAATCAGTAGTAATTTGTGCAATAGAAGAAACATACATTATTTAAAGCAGAGTTTTCCTCATAAGAAGAAGCTGCAGATAAGATTCCTCACACTTTCACAGTTTGTCAGAAAAAACTTTAACATATGAGCCTGGCAATTCAAAATTCTCTAAATCAAAGTTGCAGAAGTACACAGTTTTCCCCATACCTATTGTGAGGACCGTGACCTGTCCCAGCAATCAAGGGGCCTCAATCCTCACCACTACCACCAGGGAGGTCATCTCCTAGAAGAGGAAAGGATAACTAATACACACAGTAAAGTACAATTTTCCTTAAGTGCACACAGAGATCACAGTCAGTCTGGGGCTGGCTGCTCCCTTGCTCACCAGATCCCCAATAAGACTCCCCACTGGCACAGCTATAGGGTCCAGGTCTCAGCCTAACTGGGCAAGCTAGAACCTCGAGTACCATCTCTGTCCAACCAGTGTTTCGTGTCCCTGCCAAGTAGCTGACACAACACACACACTTTGAGATAAGTATTTATACAACTTCACAGACACTCCTGGGAAAGGCTAACACAGATTCTCCAGCTGTGCCCCTTTACCCAGACTATGCAGTGGTAATTACTGCCACCACCCAGTTAATAATATCAGCTACTAAAAGGCCCTTAAAAGGGTGTCCAGTTATTACTGTGCAATATTATTATCCAATGGTAGTATGACTAACCGTCAAGGCTTACTTTTGAGTGGCCTGTTACAATAACCTCTATAAATATGCAATGTATTCTAGAGCTTATCTCTACACAAAGCAGCCACAGGTAGAAGGTTTTAAAAATATTTAATAATAAATAACTAAAACACAAGACAAAACTACTACACCACAGAGATATCTAAGAGTTCACAGATCACACAGAAACATAGTACAGTAGGACAGGTCTGATTACACAGAAAAATACTTAATTTAACTTTCTAATCTTTAGCTAATCTTAGAGAAAACACTGTGCTACAATCCTACTTACATACATAAAGAGCATAAAAAGTGCTGGGTTAGATGTCCAAAGTCAAAATGCTTTTCCTATCTCTCTCTGAGACACAGTTTATAAAACATCACTAACAAACATGTCTCTGGGTCATCCCCAGATTACATCATTTTTGATACTTAGGTTTTCCCATTATTCATATTGTATCATCTTGACACCTGTTCTGAGTTCCCAGGCTAATAGAAACTCCATGTACATTATTTAGCAAGGTAACACCTGCACAGGAGAACACAACACTAAAAGGCATTTCACAAATAGACTCTAGCAATTAGTTCTTAATTAACACAATAGACAGAATGTCTTCAGCCAGCCTGACCAGAACCAACTTTAAAGATCAAAGAATGTCATAAAATCTTCAATTTTAAAAGACACACTTGAAAGGCTTGACTTAGTTTTTCTTTGCAGCAAGGGGCCAATGTTGTAACAATCTTGAAGTTCACATTTTACAGTGTTTTTCTTTCATTTAAAAACACACGCCTGTATTTTACATTTATTTATATAAATGATAGAATTATGTATTAAATTCTATTTGATTAGGCTGGCTGCCTTCGCCTGTCTTTGTCCAATCTTGACACCTATCAATAATGTTTTTCATCCTTTTCAGAAACAATAGGTTTGAAATTAATTAAGTGATTAGCAGCAGTGGGATCAACTAAAACTATAGCTGCTTGGTCAATTTGGGAATAGTGTATAAGAATTTAAAAGGCTGAGGTACTTTATGTGTGCTAGCTGCCTTTTTAGGGTCAGCTGGATGACTGTCAGGAAAATTGTAGGCAGTAACATACATATTCTGTAAAGCAGCCGGAACAGGAAGAATGTCTGTAGGTTCTGGAAAACCCTTTTGTAAGAACTCATGGTATTTTCTGAGGGACTGAGAAACCTCAGTCTTCTCCCACTGAAAACACTGATGCATTCTAGCAATAGTTTCAGAGAAAGAGAAACTCCCACAGGAAGAACTGAGCCCTCCTCTGAGTCTGAATTAGGCATCTGAGGGAAAAATACCCTGTAACTGTCCCAGCATCTTCCTGTTCGGATTCAGAATATTGACTCTCTTCAGGAAAAGAGGAATCTTCCTTTTATATAAACTACTTTACAAGAAAGACCACTAGCCTAAATTAAACCCGGAGTCATACCCAGTAAACTACATCTGTCCTAAGAAATTTGAGGAGGACTAGATACACGACTGGTTTTCTGTTTCTGTTTCACAGGAAAAATGGGCCCAACCACGTTACTAATAGCAGCAGCAGCTTCCCCAGGGATAGGCACAGCATTCTGGCACAAAAGGGAAACCTTCACTATGCCCTCATCCAGGATAGACAGGTGTGACTCTCCACTGCCCACTGACACAGGAATCCAACAGCTGCAAAGAACGTTGCTAACCCTGGTCCAAAGTGGTTGTAGGTGCTACACCAGGGGGATGAGTGGTCTGATGTACAACAAATTGGCACAGCAGAGTCACCCACCTGCAGCTGAGGAAACTTGCTAGCCTGCTGTGGTGGGAAGGACGGTTTGCTTAACGTTTTTCTTTTTGTGGCTAAAAGGACTGACCATGGGACTGGTAGTCTATTCCACAGTCAAGCCAAAAATGGTATCTCTTTCCTAGGGGAGACGAGCAGCAATTGCTGGTAAACACTACCAGTCCACAAAGGTTACTTTTTTGGCAAAAACACTGCAAAAAGCACATTAAAGTACTACGTCAGCCTCACAAAAGTAAAATAAGCACAATTTCTCCACACAAAAAATATGTTTTCAGTTACTTTACACCAATTTTAAACTGACAGAAAATAATGAGCTGCCTGTTTAAAAATATGTTACAGTCTCAAGACAGTCCATTAAAACTCAACACTTCTAGCTTTAAAATAACTTTACCAAAGAAGAAAGTAATAAACATCAACAAAAGAAAGAAAATGGAAGATTTTTTCCCAAAGGAATCTCATCTGCCCAGCAAAGGAAGTCACAAGTTGACCATTGATCCTTGAAAGCCTCAGAGGAGTGCACTGTTTGGCAGTAGTAAAGCTCTGAAGGGCTTCTTGTACAGACTTGTCTTTCAGTCAGCTCAGCCTGAGCTGCCTGACAGTTTGGGTACAGGAAAGGTGCCATGAAGTTTTAGAAGCTGGCCAGCTGTTATATCCTTGGCAGAATATAACCCATATAGCAAAGGCTAATGCAGCAGTGATCAATAGGATAAACATCTGCTGTAAATGTATCGAAAAGGGCAGCTAAGACAGGAAGGGCTGCAGAGGGTCTGGGTGAGTTCATTTCCAAGAATTTGTTACATCTCTTTAGAACCTTAGAAACCTGAGAATAGTCACACTTAATGTGTTCCATCATACAGACCACTGTATCCCCAAAGGATACATTGTCAACAGGAGAGTCAGGGGACAAAGAATCTTCCTCATCAGACTCCAGGGCCAAGGAAGAGGATCTGGGAGAAATATGTGAAGGTTTCTTCACCAGAATCTAACTTTTAATCAGAATAATCCAAATCCCTAGGCCTCTTAGAAGGTGTGGAAGACCAGGGAACAAAAGCAGGGACAGATAAACCTTGTAGGGTTTTCAGAGCCATAAGGGTATTAATCAGCCCCTGGGTAAAGTCCAGCCTCTATTTGTGAGGATCCTTAGCTGCAATAACTTCATGTTTGATTTTCTGTTTCTTTTTATTAGGAACATCTACTTTAATAAATCTAGGAGGTCTTCCAAATAAACTGAAAGGGAAGATAGGCATTCGCAGAGAGTCTTAGGGACAAACGCGTGAAAAATATCATACCGGGTATGGTCGTGCTTAGCACCCAAACAAAAAAGTCATTTCTTGTGTCTGTCTTTATAGGGAATTTGCCTGTCACACTCAAATTTTACCTTGCTGCCTGACATGAAAACAAACTACAAGAAGAAAAAAAGAAAGGAAGGAATCCTAACGGGGTCCTTATCTTTAAAAGGATCAGTAGATGAACTAACTCTGTGAAGGGTGTACACACTGAGTTCAAAGGCAGCATTCAGACTGGTGGCAAAAAAAGTTTTGAGAATTAGGTGTCTGTATATCACATGTGTACCTTATACCTTTGCACTTAGGCCATACGATTGACATATGACACCTGGAAGGTGTAAAGCTTTGGTATACTGGCCGGACATTAGGCTATCTTTTGCAGGGTATACTAAGAGTAAAGAATACTGCCATAGTGATAAGGCAGGATGTCTTTCCAACCTCCAATAAAATGGTGAAGTTAAAATAAAATTTAAAATAAAACAAAACTGTAATATAATAAGCACAACATTAAGAAAATTATTTAAACCTTAAATGAAGATATCCAGTACAAAGTACAATGCAGTCACACACCAGCAGTAGTCTCACAGCACTTGCAGCTAAATAATTATCTCATTAGCTAATTAGTTCACTAGCATATCACTGAATCACCTTTGTTTAACAATGATGCTATCAGATCTCTGGCAGTGGTAGTGTTTACCCTGTTGGCACATGAATTACATTGTCAAAGGCATCTCCCTGCACTCACAAATACATATTTGGACACTGATGTGCTCAGACACACACACACACACACACACACACACACACACACACACACACACACACACACACACACACACACATACACACATCCCAGACATTCTTTGAGCATCTTTTAAAATGTGTACTGCTGTTAAGACCGGGAACTTGCATGCATTTAAAATTACCTGATATTTATGCTCTCCATGGAATTCAGATAGCCTTCCCGAACTACACCAAACTGCTACCACTCAAAAAGCAACAATGTGCCATTGTGAATCAACAGTGATACGAGTAAGTGTGACCACAAAGTGAATGAAATGCAGTCACCAATTTCGACAAAAATATATCTCATTTAGTATTCAGCAGCAAAAGAAACTCACTATATCCCAGCAGAACTCATAATATTCATGACTTCCCAGAAGCTTTTCACTGTGATATGGACAAGGTCAAACAGCCCAATCAACATCAGCATTATTGTCATCTGGACTCCCTGCTGAACTCAAATAATGGGTCATCATTGTAAGGACTGAGAACTCCAACAAAAGAAGTTAAACAAACAACTTGGACATCTCTGTTATAACTAGGAAAAAAAAACAGACCCCAAAATCACTTTCACACACTACAGAGAATTACATGGAGGAAGAACAACATAATGAAAAATAGAAAAAAAGGGGAAAATGATTTCAAATCATAAAACAATTATGGCAAAACCACAAAAGGATTCATTGCAACAATAAAATAACCACAAAGGTAAGAACAGCGATAAATTACTTTAAGTACAGTACAGTAACATACAGTAACATGGCAGTTAAGAGTATGGTTAAGGAACATTTTTTCAAGATAGATTTTTCACAAGATGAGTGAGAAAAATTAAATTCTGTTGTTATAGAATCAGTGAAGGAATTGTATGGTTCTAGACAGGAGTGGTGGAATTTTCTTAACATTGGATTACTTTAGGTTACTTAATAACATGTAACATGATCATATAGTCTATCATAGCCAGCTTATTGTCTGTTTGAGAAATGCATAATCAAAAATTCACTTCAAGAGTAGAGTGAAGTGACACTTGAAATGTGAAATTTGACATCCATGTTGAGAACACATAATAACAGCTATGAAGAGAGACCCAATCATTATTGTTTGCAGTGCATGGGACTTTGGCTGCTGAAGTACTGCCAGTTAAATGAAAAAAGTGTAAGAGCATGATGTGCTTTATGGCTTTGAAAGCCATAAAATACTTAGTGATGCCACACAGACAGTGGGTAGAAGCAAGCTGTCTATCTGAGGAATCAACAGACTTAAAAGCTATGAGGCACTTTGCCATGCCACACTATTTTTATTGCTCCCCTTGGACCTCATTGATACTGACTCAACCACCAAGGGTTCCATGTGCACACCTGGTCTACCAGAATTCTCCTACACCCCCTGACTTGCTCTGGAGTTGCTGGGGCCAGTCATGGATCTTAAGACTGTCTGTGCTTCCATCTAGTGTTTTTTTATGTGCCCTACCTGCTTACTGGTTACATCTGAGGGCAACTTCTGTTTTAGACCATATCTTCCCTTAGGGACCATCACCAGCAAGTACCTTCCTCCTAAGATGTGCATGCCCATCCCTCCCTACTGCTGCATCAGTTGCCCATGCCACTAATCGAACCCAGGTCAGCTAGGCCATAGTTAGGGTTTTATCCCACTATGCTACCAGAGAGGCTTGACACACTTTTGTTTTGTGTGTATGAGTGTATGTGCATGTTTTTATGTGTGTGTGTGTGTGTGTGTGTGTGTGTGTGTGTGTGTGTGTGTGTGTGTGTGTGTGTGAGAGAAAGTGAGAGAGCGAGATGTGTCAAACAGCTTTTAAAGCTGTTTGCCCTGTGGTGATGCCAGCTATTAAGCTATAGCACAATATTAGACATTAACAGCACTGAGATGTGCATATCAAAATCTTGTTAGGCACCTTTATGACAACAGAAAGCTGCTTGACAAACCTGTCATTTTTCTGATTTTGAAACATAACAGCAGCACTCCATACACTACAGTGTCATATTTAAAACTGAGGTTAAAGATGAGTAGACAATGCTAAAGAAAAATTCAAAAGAAGTTTGGAATTTGGAATAGCAACATCTTGAATTAGCAAAGTAGCTGTAGAGGAGTATTTATTAGATAGAAGAATAACCAATGAAGTATATGAATTTTTCAAAAATGACTTTCCATTATTATCTAAAATTATAGGAATACCTAAATTACATAAAAATCTGGAACATCCACCTTTTAGACCTATTATATCTGGCTCCAAATCGAAAACATTCAAGTTAGGGGTAGCCATTGACCACTGGATGAAACATATATATACTAAAGTTAACCACATAGTAAAAGATTCATGGGATTTTTTGAGCAAACTAACGGATGAAGTTTGGCAGGAGAATTTGATTTTCCTCACAGTTGATGTGAAAGATTTATTTTCCAGTATACCGGCAGATATTGGTCTTGAATATTTTTGTAATAGCATGACCAAGTATTCAGGTTGTAGTTGGGACAGGATCAATCTCATCATGGATATGATGGGGCTGGTCCTAGACCACAACTACATCTTCCACTCGGGTCAACACTATAAACAAACTCGTGGTGTTGCAATGGGGGCTTCTTGTGCCCCATTTTGCTAATTTGGTTATGCTCGAGTGGGAGAACAAGTACATCTTCCCAAGTGAATATTACCAATACATCGGATTATACACTAGGTTCCTGGATGATATGTTTATTTTATGGAAAGGTCCAGAAGAGAAGATACAAGAGTTCTTAGAGTACCTTAATAACACCACGGAATTCCTCAAATTTACCTACCAGTATGACAAAGTGGGAATAGCATATCTGGACACTTGGATTAGTACTACAGGACAAGGGTTTGAGTCTAGAATATACAGAAAACCCACGTTTTCAAATGACTACATACATTATAGCAGTTGTCATCCTGGCCACATCTTTCGTAATGTAGTTAAAGGCCAATGCATAAGGATAGCCAGAATGTCATCGACTAAGGAGATTATGCAAAGTGAATTAGATACTCTTTTTAAGTTATTTTTAGATAGAGGTTACCCTAAACATATGTTGATCAACATTACGTCTTATGTTAAGAAAGAATGGGGTAGTAAATATGTACCACTACTGGGTACAGGCAGTATGGTGAGTACTAAAGTCCAAATAGACCGAGATAATAGAGTATGCATCATCAGGTTTAACCCCTATACCAACATTATGACAGAAATTTTAAAGAAACATTGGGACATAATTACTAGTAATGTACCTATTGGAAACATACTAGGTGAAACCCTCTATAGTATATAAAACAGGTTTGAATTTAAAAAGAATAATAGAGACTAAGAAAAAGGCCTACACAGGAAATAGTAGGAAGGGCACTACGAGTTGTGGTGCATGTAGTCAGTGTAAATATATTAACACAAAATGTAGGATGAGACTTAAGAATATTGTGAAATCTGTAGTATACCCTAAGAAGGGTAATTGCAATACACAGCGTATTGTGTATATTGCTGAGTGTGAGAAATGCTATTATACTATATAGGAAAGACTGAGAGGAAATTCAAAACTCGTATATACGAGCACCTGTATAGTATTAGGAAAGGAGATACTAAGAACGCTCTAAGTAGACACATTATAGAAAAGGGAAGTGAACATAGTTTTAAATTTGCTATTATAGACCAGGTAGAGGTAAATGACAGAGGAGGAAATTGGAAAATATATTTAGCTTGGTTAGAAAGTAAGTGGCAGATATGTTTAGATGCCACATCCCCCGGTATAAATGACCATATAAGTATCAAACCTTTTTGGCGTTAGAGTAAGGAAATTTCATCAGCCGAGTACATTTTATATATATATTTTATACATCAACACACAATATATATTTTACTTATTTATATATATTTACTATGAATTTATAAATTCAAAATTTTAGCATAGGGTAGATAGTATAAGGGACCCAATAATGAAATGTATCATGCACTGTATAAAAGCACTTTAGTACTAGTATATAGTACATTTTATGACAGTGGTTAACATACATATTTTTGTGACTTTTATTGTATTTTTATTCTCAACAAATGTTAATTGAGTGATTTTGTTTTTAATTAACAATTTTGTTTTTAACCAATTATGTAATTAACTTTTGGCCAAAATTTGTGTATATAAAGGAAGTGACATGTTAGGGGAAATGGTTCTGAAGAAATCTGGTAAATGCAGATGAAAGCGCTCAACCATTCTTACTAGATGTACTTTGTGGTGCTGGCAGTTATCGAATAAAGTTGTGTGACAAAAAGCAACAGGCGAGTTTGCTTCTGATTCACGGCTCGAGTCCAGGGGATCTACGTTTGCTATTCTAAGAGTTATTGTTGTTTTGTTCCACTTTGGTTACTATGTACTTACCATAACACTAGATCCTTGTTGTCCCTGTCCACATAACTAGGCAGATGGGTTATCCACCTCTAGGCAGATCTGAGATGGCAATATTTTTAATGCTTCTCCAGTGCTTGAGCTTCTCTCTTCCATAATGCACTGTGATAGAAAGTTAATTTTTTGAGGTGTCATTAAAGATTACTGCAGAATCATTTGTATATTATACTAATACAGTCAGTGGTATCACCTTGTGCATTGTACTAATAAATATACATTGAATAGTTAGGGCACAATTTAATGGCTGTCTCTGTCCATCAGAGACAATGGATGTCAGACTAGGGATGAATTTCCGATCTCCCATCCATTGGTCCAGTTGTGTTTGATAGGGTTAGGGAAGGGCTCTGCTTCACGCGGATGGAAAGCCTATTCTAGAGAATGGGACTCTCTTTCCATTTAAGTCACAAGCAAAGTTTAAACCCTTTGATCTAGTAGTTCTGCTACAGTTTGTTTTGCAGATATGCAAAAGGTCCATCAGAGCAGAATCCAAGGATGCTCTGAATGCCAGGCATAAAACCCTTTCAGCAGTCTGTAGGACAAAGAGTATAGAGACAGAGCTTTGAGGTAATCTGCACAGGACATTCTGTTTATGCCTGGTATTCTTTTTGTGTGGAACCTCTGTAAATATTACAGTTGTTGCATGTGCCCGATCAGGTACATAACGACAGAGGCATTATACTCAAAGATGGGTCTGATAATGGCTGAGTACAGTGGCACAATGACTAACTTGGATCTAGATGACATGCTTTACTTATAAATTGAGTGGCACAGAAGGATTTTCTTACAATCTTAGACACATGTTGGTCGAAAGCCAGGTTGCTATCTACATGAGACCCTAAATCCCTGAGTATTGTGCCTGCTTTTAGGGATATTTTATCAGTGAGGTAGATTCCCTTGGTGGCTGACTTCCCAGTAGGTATTATTATGCATTTCATGGCATAGAGTTTTAAGTTGTGGCTTTGGCAGCTGTCATTTCTCTGTGGTAGACCTTCCTGTAAGATGTCAGTATGTTGCAAGGTTCCTATGACTGCTCCTAGCTTGCAATCATCTGCAAACATGGGAAGCCATAGGCCTTTGACACTGACCTTGACTTTTGAAAAATAGATGCCAAAAAGGAAAAGCCCAAATACAGAGCCCTGAAGGACTCCACTGGTGACTGGTCTTTTCGTGAAGGTGGTCTCTCCAATCCTAACTTTCTGGGTGCTATCTGTGAGCCAGCTGGCTATCCAGAGAGTTAAATAGGTTTATAGGTAAGTAGTAAGCTAAATGCCCTTGTGGGACATTTTAAAACTAGCCAATTTCCCTTGGTGAGAATCAAACAGTGTACATCTTGTCTGTGAGGCAAACACCTTCACACTGATGCTAACAAACAAAATATAAGAACCAGCCTAAGAGTTATAGGGGTTTACACCTAATTCCATAAGTTATTTTACAAAGCCTGAGTGGAGTATTGTATCAAATGCCTTTGCTAGGTTAAGGTAGGCAGCATGCACTGTTTTGCTCTCATCCATCGCGTTGCTGATCTTCTCAAAGAAGTCCACCAGGTTCAGTAGGCATGACCTGCCTTTGACAAAATCAAACTGGTTTGTGTCCAGTGTCTGAAGGTCTTCTATGTCATTATTAACCACTTCTGTGATAATTTTTTCTATAGCTTTGCATGTGAGACTATTCAGACAAATGGGATCTGTAGTTCTTGGGATCCATTGATAGTCCGCCCTTGTGCAGAGCGATGACTATTGCAGTCTTCCATTCACATGGCATGAAACCTATGCTGAGTCCATGGTTGAACAGTGACACCAGTGGCCCTGACAGGTCATATTTCAGGATATTTAAGAGGAATCCTGGAGTATTATTGGGCCCACCAATACTGTATTCTTATCCTTAGAGAACACATCTAAAACCTGCTCCCTACTGATAGTTGCAGGGATTATGTTAGAAGGTATTTCCTGGGGGGGGGGGTGGCTGTGGATGAGAGGTGGGTAAAGTTGGAGGTGAATTTGTCAGCCAGAAGATTTCCTATATCTCACAACTCTATGAATGTGGCTCCATTTGCCAACAGTTCAGCACACTGTTGTGTGCTGCCTTTGAGGTTTCAGACATAGCTAAAGAAATCCTTAAGGTCGTCCTTGGCCTAGGATGATATCTTTACCTAAAATTTGCTTTGTTGGACTTAACTAGCCCTCTTAGCTGTCAGTTCAAGTTTGATGAGTAAGTTTTATCTTTTTTGGTGTTACACTTCCTAATTTCAGCCTCGGCGTTTCGTAAAAAATCTACTGCCAACCATTAGCAGACCAGAGTTCTGCTATGGCGACCCCTTACCGGGAAAAAGCCGAAAGACAAACAACAACTTTTTTCTTTTGTTGTACAACCTCTTTAATTTTGGATTCCACCAGGGTGATTTGTTTTCTGAGTGAGTTTTTCATTTACATCTAGAAGGCACAGCTGCTTCTATACAGTAACCCATATTGCAGTACAGAGCTTCTATGAATAATTCCACATAGGCTGCTGTGTTATCTGGGTTTGGAGGGGCTTGAAACACTTAATAAACAATAGTTTGTACTGAACTAGCTTCTAACTGTTCCAGTGTCTGCTGGTGTTACAGAATAGATTCTTATTTTCAAGAAGATTGCTTTGTGGTCTAACCTTATCAGAGAGGACATGATACTTAAAAAATGAATTACATTTAAAGAAACCATTTTTGTACATAAATATATGCAATGCCTCTATACAACAACTTGCTTACAAAATGCATAAATAGAATCACATAGGTTCACAGGCGATTACTAGGCTAATGGCACAGGAATCTTTACAAGCATAGTCAATAATACCCAGGATGGGACAATATTATATTTTAATTCCCCAAATATGGGATGGGGTATTATCAGGGCAGTTTGCCTTTTGGTGTTGGAGCCTTGAGTCATTTTACAGACTGTCTCTGTCCATAAGGGACATGGGCAGTACCATGGAAATGAATTTATGGTTCCCTGTCCATTTATCCAAATTATTTTTGAACAGAGTGAGGGACTGGTTTTGTTTTATGAAGATGGGAAGTTTATTCCACAGATGAGATGGCCCTTGGGATATGAATCTGTTTCTCCAGCAAGTTCTGTTGGAGTCACAAATAAGGTTTAGGTCCAGGAATGCGTAACCCTCTTATAATTTTTCTTGTGAATATGTAACATTTTCTTCAGGGTTGGGTCAGAGAATGCCTTATAGTTCAGGCATAAGTCACCTTTCAATAAACAGTATGTGACATAGTGAAGGGATAGTGCCTCTAGTCGGTCTACATAAGACGTGTCTTAGGTTTTGTATTTTTTAGTGAAAAACATCTGGGGCCACTCCAGTTGGTGTAAAGTGACTGGTTAGGCACATGCAGATGGGTGCATTGTACTAGATTATGGGCCTGATGTGGGCCGACTACAATGGCACTATGACTTCCTTTGACCTTGATGCCATGCCTTTACTTATAAGTTGAGTGACACAGAAGAATTTCCTCACTACCGTAGCTACCTGGTGCTCAAAGTTTAGGTTACTATCTGTGTTCCTAGGTTCCTCACCACTGGGTTTACTTTTGGGGTGTGCTATCAATATTATAATTTGTAGGGATATCTGATTTACCGAAGGGTATCATTACAAATTTTTAGCATTTAGTCTCAGGCATCGGTCATTTGTCATTTTTACGCTTGTTTGTAGGATGTCAACATCATCATTTGGGGATTCAATGATTGCTCCCAGCTTACAGTCATCAGCAACTTGGTGAGCCAGAGGCCCCCAACATTGGCCTTCACTTCAGAGAAGTATATACAAAGCAGGAGGCTTAGCACTGTGGGCCACATTTTTATTGTAAGTGGATTAGCCTATCTGGACATCTGATGATGTATAGGTTTACGCCTAGCTCAGTAAGTTTATCTATGATCCCTGAGTGGGGGATTGTGTTGAAAGCTGTGGACAGATGTAGATAAGTGTTGTGCACCATTTAACCCTCATCCATGGCCCTAGTGACTTTCTAAAAGAAGTCCATAAGAGTCAGCAGGCAAGATCTCCTTTGGCAAAGCCAAATTGGGTCCACTGTTTGGAGATTTACTATGTCATTACTGACCAGGTCCATGATAATTCTTTCCATTGCCTTGCAGACAAGATTTATTGAGTTATTTATTAATTGGCATTTGTTTAAATGAAAAGTCCACTGGGCAAAAAGAGCCTATTTTCAGTGGAGGCCCGGGGTGAAAAGCTCCACAAGGCAGTTAGTATAAAAGTACATAAAGTTCAAAACAGTTAGTAGATACAAGCAGTGTTATATAAAAATATACAGCATTATACAAAAACAGAATAAGAAGCATGTAAACATACAATATGTACAGATTAATACAGTTTAGAGATACATGCTAATGTAAGCAGTCATATTATAAATTTAGAGATAATATAGTGATAAAAGCTTATTGATATGTAGTTCCCTGGGTCAGTTGATGGGCCCCCCTTATGCAGATGGAGGACTACTGTAGTCCTCCATTCCTCTGGGAAAAAGCCAGAGATTGTGGTTAACAAGAGTTTCTAGTGGCCCTAATAGATTCTGTTTTAAGTTATTTAAGAAGCATCCTGGAATGTTGTTGGGATGCATGGAGGCTGTGTTTTTGGCTTTAGTGAGTGGTTGAGGGTATTTCTTTACATATGGTAAGAGGTGATGGAGGGGGGAGTTTGAACTGCACTTGTTGGCCAGCAGGTTTGCTATAGTTTCAGGCTGGGTGTAAGTGTTGTTGTTCATGATTAACTCAGCACATTGCCAAGTGTTTTACCCTGAAGTTACAAACACAATTAAAAAAGCATTATGGTTATCTTTCACCTGGGAGGCTATCTTTGCCTAGTAGTTTGCTTTGGCAGATTTGAACAGCTCTCTAATTTGTTTGTTCAGACTGGTGTCTGTTTGCATTGTTTTGCTTGTTCCTTCTTGGCTCTGGAGAGGATTTTTAATTCTTTTTGCTGAACAGCCTATTTATTCTATGGATCTATTAGAGTGGTTTATTTTTGCCTGTAATCACAATTTTAACTTGGACAAGTACTGCCTCCTCTATGCAGCTATGAATGTGATTGTACAGTGCTTTTGTGTACATCACAGAGTAGACTCCAGTGTCATTCAGGTTTGGAGGGGCTTGGAAGTTTAATAAGCTGTCACTTAGTTTGAGGTAATTACCTTAGCAAAGTCAATAACTGGTTTGGAGTTTGATGGGGGTCTATGTTAGTTTTAATACTAAAGGAGATAATTTTGTGGTCAGAGCTTATCAGGGAGGAGTTAATCCATGGGAGAGAGCAGCATCCCCCATGTTCACGAGTACCAGATCTAGGATATTTGTACCTCTAGTTGGGGAGCTAACTAGTTGCACCACAGTGTTTGCACTGATGAAGTCCAAAAACCTCTAAGGAAGTGAATTATTGGTCATATAAGTCTCCCAGGTGTAAGGAGGATTAGTTGAAGTCACCCATAAGTAAGGTGTTAGGCTGAATTTTAAGAGATTCCAGTAGGTTTAGGCAGGAGGTGTGGTTTTCCAGACTCATGTTAGGGGATCTGTAGCAAGCAAGGATATGATAGGGGGTCACACTTATGGTTAGTTGGGCATGGAGCAGCTCAAGCAAGTCATGTTGTTGAACCAGTCTAGCAGTGTACTTGTCCTTTATGAACACTGAGACACCTCCTCCCTTTGTTTTATCTTGAGCTAAGGGAGATCAAAATGTTATGAAAGGCATTGTAACCTTTGATAAACAAGGTGTTTTCCATGGTTCTGAACCATGTTTCTGTGATTGCACATATGTCTGCATTCTCCAGGGTAAGTAGTGCTTCCAGGCAGTGCATTTTTTAATTTAAACTCTTAGCATTAAGCAGCAGTACGTTTAGGCGGTCATGAGTGATTTTTGTTATTTTGGTGGGTTTAACAACTTGGAATGGCCTAAAGAAGGCACTATTGTGATAGATGTCTTTTGCCAGTATCCAGCAGTCAAGTGGTGACAAGTGCAAACCAGCTCTAGCAAAGCATCATGGTTTGTCGATCATGTCTCCCCAGACTAACAGATATTGGATCCCTTTGTTGTGACACCGGAAACTAAGCCAATTGTTGAAGTCAATCATTTTTTGCTGGTACTGTGGTATCATCATTGGTGAAAGTAAGATGCTACTCTATTAGATTCATACCCATCTGGGATACATATTCAGACAGCTCCATCATGTCTTGCTTCATGAAGTCCAGCGAGGTACATCTTTAGTCATTTACACCAATATGGACTATGACCATGTCATATGGGTACTTGTGGTTTAAAGACCTAAATGCATGTGTGATCTGGTGGATCCTGGCTCCAGACAGAAAGCTCATTGTGTTCTTCTCCTTGTTTATTTATTTATTTAACATTTGTTTAACAGGAAAGTCTGACTTGGAACAAAGCTGATTTTCAGCGGATGCTCTGGAAGAAACGCTCCAGATGCATGTCTTTGTAATGTGGGAGGAAACTGAAGCACCATGAGGAAACCTACATGAATGCAGGGAGGACATGCAGACTCTGCACAGAAGGCATCCCAACCAAGAATCGAACTGGAGAACCTCTTGCTGTGAGATGACAATGCAACTGCTGCAACACCTGATAATAGGGACTTCAGTATGTCTTACAATGGAATCTCCAATAACTAGAATGTTTGATTGTGCGGTATGTTGCCTTATAGGCTTGGAAATGGGGCTACTATGATTTTCAGAGTTATGTGTTGTGTCTATTTTCTGAGTGTGTGCAGGGCCACTGAGAAATGTTTTTAGGAGGTCTTGGAGGTTTGTATAGATAACATGTGAGTAGCTCCATGTATGTGGGTCTATGTGTTTGTTCCTTAGTGTTGATAGTGAGTGTTTTGGGTACAATACTGACAACCTGGTTTGCATTTTTCATGTGTGTATGTCAGAGCTTTGCCTCTGATGACATTGTGTATTAACATCTCTCACACACTGTTTTTGCCTGTTCTAAAATGAAATAGTTGTTAGTGAAAGTGAGGCAGTTACTACACTGCCTCAGAATGCCCATATCTACCAGGCCAGAAACAGAGATGACAGGGAAGCACCAATCTATTATACCAGATATTTAGTAGATGGGAAGTAGTAGGGGAGAGTGACTTAAAGATCTAAGTAAGAGTGTTTAGTAGTATACTATAGGATGGCCTGCAGTAGTATTGCCCTCTGCACAAACTAGCAGCTCTTCGAGCAGCTATGAACAGTTGGAGACTATGGACAGCATTTCCAATAGAGTATTTTAAACTGGAGAGATTTGCATATATACAAGGCTTGGGTAACAAAAAAGTATTAAAGGATATAGAGACATGGGCATGCTTTGCTACAGCATTGGTTAAATAAAGAAGTTATATATACTCACCATAACGTTCCATGTTTGTTGTCCTTGATCTCGCCTTCCTTCTTGCTGTTTGGGTTTGGAGCTGACTCTGCCATATACTATAGCTCAAGAGCTTTTACTGACTCAAGGCTAGACCCTATCCCAGTATCCCTAGCGGTAGTTACCCAGATCTCGTTTGTGATAACCCAGTACTAGACCATACAAATAAAAAAGAGATATACTCTATTCTACATAACAGATGACAGCTGCATATAAAGGTGTAACCCATCCGCAAGAGTAAGAAGGGGAGAGTAAAACTAACCAAAAGGTATGGTAAAAAGGAAACCCAGCCAGTATAACCAACAAATACAAGAGATTCCTCTCAATCTTCCAGGAAGGGGGTAGGAGGGTGGGATGCAAGAAGGAAGGCGAGATCAAGCACAACGAACATGGAATGTTATGGTGAGTACATAACTTCTTTATGTTATGTTGTCCATATCTTGCCTTCATTCTTGTTGTTTGGGACAGCATCTCCAGCACCTGATTCTTGGGTGGCTCACTGGAAAAAACTCTTCAGGACATTGGAACCAAAGGATGCCCTGTTCTGGGAGGCCACATCTACTTTGTAATGAGTGATAAAGATATGAGGATTAGCCCATGTAGCTGCCGCACAGATTGAATCCAAAGGCAGTTTGGCTTGAAAAGCAATACAGGTAGCCAAGGCCCTTGTTGAGTGTCCTTTAATTTTCCCTGGAAGTTTTTGTTTACGCACATCATAGACATGTTTTATAGTGTCTGAAAACCACTTAGATAGAGTCACCTTTGAGGCTGCACAACCTTTCTTATTGTCCGCAAAGGATATGAACAACTGCTCAGATTTTCTAAAGTCCTTGGTCCTGCATAAATAGAAACATAACTGTCTATAAATGTCCAATTGATGAAGCTTATACTCTGCCTTGTTGCCATGACTGGGGAAGAAAACAGGAAGCTCTATGGATTGATTCAAATTGTAATCAGAACATACCTTGGGTAAGAAAGAGGGGTTGGTTTTGAGAGAAAAACAAGCATGGGGGAAGAATAGATTTGGCCTGTAATTCTGAATCCCTTCTAGCTGAGGTAATTGCAACCAAGAAAAGGGTTTTCCAAGTCAGAAATTTGAGCAGACAAGAAGCAGATGGTGCAAAGGGGGGAAGAATTAGAGCATTTAAAACTAAATTTAGATCCCGGGGGGAGAGGTTCTCTTATTGGATAGCATATGGGACATGATATTGGACCTCATTTCTCAAATGGAAATTAGAAATGGCAGCTAACTGAACCCGGATAGTAGCTGCATCAGCAAGAAATTCAAGAATCTTTGAAATGGGAGCAGTAAAGGATCAACCTGATTTTTGCCTGCCCAGCAAGAGAACCTCTTCCATTTACTAGCATAAAGTTTCCTAGTAGTGGGTTTATGAGAGGAAATCAAAATGTGTTGAACTGCCAGAGAAACATCGAGAAGCCTGGCAAAGACCGGAAGTGGAGAAACCTAGCTGTGAGCTTGAGAGTTTGGATGGAGAGCCCCCGACTGATGCATCAAAATATCTGGCACTGGGTCCAGGATCCAAGTCTCACCCTGCAGGTGAGGCCAAAGGAATGGGAACAATATCTGATAAGGCCATTAAGGGGAAATGAGGCTTAACTTGCAACCCAACAACTGTGCTTTCTGAAAAACCTTGGGGATCAGGGGAAATGGTGGAAAGGCGTAAAGCAGTCACAGGGCCAATCATAAACAAGTGCATCCCTGGGTGACTGTCCCAGTGGTGGGATTAGGGCAAAGTAGCTACTGCATTTGTTGTTGAGGGGGGTGGCAAACAGATCGCAGCATGGCTGGCCCCATATGCAAAAAATCAAGTCTGCAACTTCCTGCTTCAGGGACCACTCGTGAGACATCAGGATAGCCTGGCTGAGTTTGTCCACTATGACGTTGGATTTCTCTGGGATGTGCGTTGCAACCATAAAGAGTTGGGAAGACATCGCCCATTGCCAAACTCGTAGAGCCTCTCGACACAAGGGGTAAGATCTGGTTCCACCCCGTTTGTGGATGTACCATGCTACCAACATATTGTCCATCTGAATTGCAATAGTCCTTGTAGGTAGAGTCCTGAAGTGCTGGCAATGCCAGAAGCACTGCTCTCATCTCCAGGACATTGATGTGCAAGTGGTATTCATGTTCCTGCCAAGTCCCTTGAACAGTCTGTCCCAGATAATGCCCCCCTCCCCCATCTAGGAAGCGTTCGTGGTCACTGTGGCTACAGGTTTGGGGAGGTAGAAATGGCCTGCCTATTGTTACCATAGGGGAGTGAAGCCACCACTCCAGATCCTTTTTGCAGAATTCTGTGATCAGAATCTGATGTGACATGGGTAAATCCTGGAATGACCATTGTGCAAATAGGAGTCATTGTATAATTCTCATGTGGAAGCGAGCCATAGGGACCAGAGCGATTGCCACTGCCATAGAACCCAGGACCTTGAGGTCAAATCTAGCCTGAATTCTCTTTTGTGTGAACAACACTGCAACTTGGCAAAGGCTCCTCAACTCGAGCTGACTTATGGTTTGGGAGCATGGAGGGCGCCCTGAAGCTTTGAAAACTGTCTAGTTGTTATATCATATCCAGGATATAACCAGGGGTTGCCAAGGTGAGGATCATGACCCACTGGTGGGTTGAAAACTGATTTTGGGTGGGTCGCATTAAATATTAAAGTATTAGAATAGTTTACATGTTTTATTAGGAGAGTTTTACTCATCGAGAATCGTTGGATGAACAAGTCGAATCAGTTAAACATCACATGCATACCTCTTAACTGTACTGAATTCCTTGGTATTTCCCAGTTTTGGGCTCAAAATAATAGGGTGACACAAATTCCAGATTGGCCCCTTTAAATCCTGAAAAAAACACTCTGTGCTGGCGGCATCTTTTCCTTTGAGGAGCATCATCCATGCTTCACATGCACGCACACCGAAGTGGATGTAAACTCAGTCTGCACTAAACACAGAATTTAAACTAGCCATGCTGAGGTAAGTGTGAGTGTATGAGTGTACGTGTGTATGAGTATGTGTGTTATTTAAAATGGTGGTTTGTTTCTCTATATGAGAGAGAAATTGTGTGTGTATATAATTTAAACTAGCCATTCCTATGACAGATAATGTGTGTGTGTGTTACTGTGTGAGAAAGTACATGTCCGTATGAGTGTGTGGCTGTGTGAGAGCAGAGAAAAGGTAGATATATGTATGTGTATGTGTGAGAGAAAGACAGGCAGCAGAGAGAAGGTGTGTATGTTTGTGTGTGTGTGTGTGTGTGTGTGTGTGTGTGTGTGTGTGTGTGTGTGTGTGTGTGTGTGTGTGTGTGTGAGAAGGTGTGTAGACAGGTATAATTTTCATGTGTCATCTCCGTAAGTATATAGAATCCTATAAAATCCTAACGTTGACTCAGAATACTACTGCAGAAGTCCAGTTAATGGAAATGTTAACCCGTGGTCTGAATTTAATGCTGTTTGGGAACTTATAATGGAAGAATTCTATATAATTATTAAAACTTTGCTGACATTGCTTTTCTAGAAGCAGCCGTAGCACTTTTGAGTATCAAAGAGCAGCAGACTGTGATCTGTAAGCCCCATCATGGCCAAAAGATCTCGCAGGTGAGTAATGGAAATTGTGCCCTTTTTGCATATTACTGCCTTCTGAGATAGAATGTAGGAGAATCAATTGGTGCCCTCATGCAGTTTAATAAGATGTGAAATGCTGATCTGTACTTGGTGTTTGACTTGAGCACTTTGAAATATGTTTATTCACTTTTGGGGATCAGTATAATGGGGTTATTTAAGGGAGGTTGATCTGGGTGCATGTACACTTTTCCAGGGAAAACTGTTATTCCGTAAAGGGAAAGTTTTGTGTTCTTTTACAATATATTTATTTGATGTCATTAATTTCATTATTATGAGTCATAAAATAAAAAAAAATGGTATTATAAAGCTTATATCATCATTCTTTAGTTTTATAAAGTTGTAAACATATAAATTTTATTAAGTTATAAAATTAAAGAATGATATTATAAACAGTTAGCTCCAACTTGCGAGCCAACCCTGACAGTGACAGGCACATGGTAGATTACAGCACGTGTCTGTTTCTCCACTGAGCAAGACTAATGGCAAGCCACCTGCATATATATATATATATATATATATATATATACATATATATATATATATATAAAATGTGGTAGCTGATATTTATAAGTATGTGTTTTTGGAGTATTATAGCCATTGTTACTATTCTGTTCGAAGGTCAAGCTCACATCACAATAGGTATTCTATTATTATTATTATTATTATTATTATTATTATTATTATTATTATATTTTAATATTTACCTTAGTAATGGACCAGTGGCTGCTAAGGAATCTGATGAAAATGCAAGTCACTGAAAAGGAAAGCCAAATAGAAGGATCTATTATTTAAAATTCAGATTTACGTGGAATGGTGATAAAGGAAATCCATGTCTGCAGTGTGTTATTTGTTATGAAATTCTTGCAAATGAGAGTATGTGACCAAACAAGTTATTCAACATATTGAAACAAAGCATGTAGATGTGAAAGCTGCTTCTTTTTTTTGAAAGCAAACTAAAAGAATTGAATTAATCAAAAATGTGCTTTCTCATTAAACCAGTATTAATGAGAAAACCATGCATGCCTCATACCTCATTAGTTTGCAAACTGCACAGTTTGGTAAGCCTCACACCATTAGCAAGTCATTAGTACTCCTAGTGATAAAAGTTGCTGTTGGAGTTGTTTGATGACAAAAGCTTGAAAGAAGTTGAATTAATTCCACTTTCTAATAACACAGTTCCATGCAGACTAGATGAAATGTCCAAGTGGGTGGAAGATCAGCTTATCACCATAGTTAAGATAAGTACATTTTTTCTATGCAACTGGTTGAGTCAACAGATGTATAAGGTTTGTCCCAATTGATTGTTTTGATCTGTTTTACATGAAAAAATGAGCCGCATGAAGATATATTATTTTGTGAACCAATTATTTGAGATACAGGCACTTATATAAAATCGAAGGAACTGCACTGAATGAATTGTGCTGGTATATGAACGGATGGTGCACGGCCAGTGTGTGGTAAAAATAGTGGTGTTGTGAGACGTCTTCTTAAACTAAGTCTAAATGCATCATGTACTCACTGTAGTCTTCACAGAGAAGCATTAGTATCTAAAACTATGTCAGACAATTTGAAAAATGTTTTAAACACTGCAGTGAAAATCGTAAATTTCATCAACAGTAGACTGTTACAGTTATGCTTATTTGAAAAATTGTGCAAATAGATGGTAACTTTCCATAAATCTCTTATTTTGCATACTGAAGTACACTGGCTGTCAAGTGGCAAAGTGCTAAGAAGACTTATTGAAATCCTCAAAGAAGTTGCAATGTTTCTGGGTGGACAAAACGATTACGCAAAATCTTTGCATGATGAGACGTTCATTCTGAAGCTCACTTATTTGGCAGATATATTTTCCAAATTAAACAAACTAAATTTATACTTGCAAGGAAGGGACAGGGCTGATATATTTGCCGTACATGATAAAATTCAATTTACCAGAAACATTATTTATGGAAAAAAATATTAAAGACCAAAATTATGATTGTTTCAAGACATTCACAACTTTTATCATTGAAAAATGAAGTGACACCATCTGATGACTTAATCTCTGTAATAGTTGCACATCTAGATTCCTCGAAAGAAAGTTTCAATTATTACTTCAGTGAAGAAATGAAAAACTGTGAGGAAAAACATCTGGATCATGAATCCATTTCAGAGTGATGTGGCTACTGGTATATCTACGAAGGCAGGCAAAGAACTAATTGATTTGTTCATAGGTTCATAGGTTCATAGGTTGGTACTAGGCTATCAGCCCTAGGGCCTATACAAGCCTAGCCATAACAATTCCCTGGCTATTTCTTCCCACATTATTTACTTTCCTGGACCCCTGTCTAGCAGGGCGATTGACGTGACCCCTGGGGTGAATTTCCTTTCTCCCATCCAATCGTCAAGGTTCCTCTTGAAGAGGTCCAAAGAGGCACTCTGCTTGACATGTATGGGCAATCTATTCCAGAGTCTGGGGAGTCTCTGGGTCAGGAACCTATCCCTCCAGCATGTTTTGTTTATTGTGATTACTAGGTTTAGATCCCTGGAGCGTGTAGCTCTGAGGGATTGGGATTTCTTTAAGTGTAGCATGTCCAACAGCTCTGGGTTTGACATGGCCTTGTATGTTAAGCAGAGATCGCCTCTGAGTAGACGATATGCGACAGAGTATAGCTGGAGTTTTTTAAGGCGGTCAGCGTAGGGCATCTGCTTTAGGCCTGTGATTCTTTTAGTGAGGTAGTTCTGAGGCCTTTCCAGTTGTTGCAGATGTCTTGAGAGGTACATACCAAATGGGGCATTGTATTCTATAATGGGTCTAATGAGGGATGAGTACAGTGGGACAATGACCTCCTTTTTCTGGATGAAAAGCCCTTCGTGATGAGGTGTGCCACATAGAAGGATTTCCTGACTGTTGTGGCGATGTGGTTATCGAAGGTGAGACCACTGTCCACCCGTGTCCCTAAGTCTCTTATCACACTTTCTGTGTTTAGTGTACTGCCACCTATATGGTAATTCATGGATACATGTTTTTTCCCAAAGGGATAACAATGCATTTCTTGGCATTGAGCTTGAGCCCATGGCTCTGGCACCAAGCATCTGTTTCTGTAAGGCCCTTTGTAGAGTATCCACATCATTTGGGGATTCAATAATGGCTCCCAGTTTGCAGTCATCTGCAAACTTTGTTAGCCAGAGTCCCTTAGTGTTGACCTGTACTTCAGAGAAGTAGATGTCAAACAAGAGCGGCCCCAGGACTGAACCCTGAGGTACTCCACTTGTCACTTGTCTGGAGCTGGATTTGGAGTCGGCTACTTTTACAGTGTGGGTTCTATCAGTAAGCCATTTAGTAACCCATTGGGTGACATAGGGATTAATGCCCAACTTAGTAAGTTTATCTATGATTCCAGAGTGGGGGATGGTGTCAAAGGCCTTGGCAAGGTCTAGATAGGCTGTGTGGACCATCTTACCCTTGTCAATGGCTTTGGAGACTGATTCAAAGAAGTCAATCACGTTCAGGAGACAAGATCGGCCCTTCACAAACCCAAACTGGGTGGGGTCCAGGGTTTGAAGGTTGCCAATGTCTTTGTTTATAAGTTCCATGATAATACGCTCCATGGCCTTGCAGATAAGGCTTGTCAGACTGATGGGATGGTAGTTTCCGGGATCCAAGGTGGATCCCCCTTTGTGGATTGGGATAACTGTAGCTCTGCGCCACTCAGTGGGCACGAAACCTGAAGACACTTTGTTGAAAATTAATTTTAATCATAAAAAATTGATATAGTCTTGGTTGTCTGTTCAAAACATGTATACAACTCTTTCAACCACAGCTTTAAGTGTGTTGTTTCCTTTTACTGCTTCGTACATGTGTGAAGTTGGATTTTCGGCAATGATAAGAATTAAAAATAAATTTTGAAATAAACTTCAATCATCAAACATCTTGTGTCTAAAATTAACCCACATCAATGTGAATATCAAAAGACGTCATCAGCAAAATAAGAACACAATCTCGTTCTTCACATATACCTCATTATGCATCTAGCTAATAAACTTATATAATTTAAGTGTATCAATTAAAATTTTAAAAGTAGTAAAGTGATGTTTTTTATTCAATCCCCTTCCTTTTAAAATATGGATTACAAACAAGTAGTGGGTCATGAAAAATTACCATTTTTGAAAGTGGGTCTCAGCCCACAAAAGTTAGGGAACCACTGGTTTAGACTACTGCAGCAGTGATCGATGTGATGAACATCTGGGGATCTCCCAGGCTACCAGCTGACCTAGCTACATCTCTGTGTGATAGTAATTTATTTTTATTAGATAACCAAGAAGTTGCTTGTGAATGCATTTCTCTACAATTTTTGAAAGTGGTGATAGATGTCCATAGTTAGATAACACTACAGAATTCCGCCTTTGAGAAGAGGTATTGTATACGATTGTTTCCATAGGCTAGATTAGAAGTGCTCTTATTCAAACTTGTTTATAAAGGTTTATACTGGGTTGGCAATTGTATCTGCAGCAATGCATAGCAGTCAAGTAGGATATTATCAGGGCCTCAACTTCTTTAATAGTTTTTGATTTGTCTAACTGATACCATGAAAAAGTGTATGATCTGTTCTGTGATGTAGTGTGCATTTTGAAGGAAGATGTGCAATTCTATACTGCACTAGTGGGTATTATCTTTAAATTGAGTATTGAAGGCCATTTTATGTTATAAGACATGCCAAAGAGATTTGAGGAGAGTTGATTTTGCTTCCCTGATTAACTTAGTTTACTGATGGAGTGCCAGAATATTTTGGGATTTGTCCTATAAATTATGCGTAGCATGGTGAAGTAATTTAGTTTATCTTCTTGAACCATTTTTGGCTAGGTTGCAAGCAGTATGGTAGTTCTGAATATTGACCACCGAATTCTGTATGCCTTGCACAGAGTGCAGGATTAGTGCAGGAACTCTAGCAGGCAATATGTCTGCCGTGCGATCCAGGAACAGCCTGCAGGGGCGTGCACGAGCACTCCTGCACTAGTCCTGTATGGACTAAGCCCCTGTATGCAGAGCACCCCATTTGCAGGAGAAATCCATGCAAATGAGGTGAATTTGCAATCCAGGAAGCTTGCAACCGGCCGTGCAGGACTAGTGCAATCTCCAGAAATGTACTCGGTTAGTAACCAAGTATATTTCTGCAAAATCCAAAACGGAGCTGTGACAGCTCCAAATAAAGGCTGCATATCAGTTAGGAAGCATGCCAATGGCCAAGTATAAGGCCATTGGCATTGCAAACAGCCAAAAAAATTAAAAAATCAACTGTTATTTTTTTAGCCGATCTCGGCTGTTTAAGCATAGGGCAGCGGCGCGCAAATGGGATGGGGGAAAAAAATAAAATAAACCTAAAATAAGCATTCTAACTAAAATCACTATTCCACCATGAAAGTCAATGGCAGGCAGAAGACAAGATGGCTAGTGAGTAGTGGTTGCTAAGGGGGAGGCTCAGTGTGAGACATGTAACTATGCATTACCAGGCAATCCTATGCAAATGAGGGGAATGATAGTGAATCCCAGTTTTCCCCAGCATGCTAGTCAGGTCCCAACAGTGTAAGAGTAGGAATAGCTTGGTGCAAGCCTAGGAGGTAGCTGACATCATGGGGGTGTGTGTCAGGCATACTGTAAGCAGACTGGAGCCCTGTGGCACAGGTTTGCTCCTAGCTAAGCACAGTTAAGCAAGGGGGTGTGTCAGACTCTGCCTACCACACTTTACATTGCCTAAGCGGGTGTGCACGCTGTGCACCGGGTTTTAAAGGTTTAAAAAAAAGTTAAACCATGAAATAGCAGCTCTGTGCACATTTGAGCACTCTGTTTGTGCAGCGCACCCCCGGGCTTAAACAGGAGGGAAATGGGAAGGGAAAACAGCAGTAGGAAGGTAATCTAGGAGAACTAGCATAGCTGGCAGGTGAAATGTATCAGAATTAGCCAATTACACAGGCAGCAGACCAGCCCAGCCCAGAACACTACTATAAACTTGCAAACATCTTCCCCTCTGGTGTTTCCCCACACTCTACACCACTGGTGTAAACAAGTGGGGAACTTTTAACACTCATAACAACAAAATGATAGGGGTTGCAATAGTTATCATAAAACAACTTGTGGAAGTGGCTGAGGGTGGTGAGGATGTGAATCCTGTCGACCAACCCACAGTGAGGAGATGGAGAAGAGTGTACAGACCCAGGGTAACCTACCAGGGACTACATGAGCTGGAGATTGTGGAGTGCTATAGGGTGGACAGGGACCTCCTAGAGCAAATTGTTGAGCTGTGCCGGCCATGCCTGACACACAGAACTAACAGAGGGGGAACCCATCCCAGTGGATACCAAGCTATGTGTAGGCTACAAGTACCTTCCAAAGGCTAAATGGGGATATGATGGGGATCTCACAGGCATCATCATCCAGGGTACTCCGCCAGTTCCTGGATGCCATGTCAGCACATGTCGGTGAGCATGTATATTTCCCCAATACATGTGAGGCATTGGCCAGCAATATGCAACTGTTCCACCAAATAGCAGAATACTCTGAGGTAGTGGGTGCTATAGACTGCACGCACATACGCATCAAAGCACCACCTGGTGAGCAGGGTAGGGTCTCTACATCAACTGCAAGGGCTTCCCCTCCATCAACTGCCAGGTCATGTGCGATGCCCAGGGCATAATAATGAATGTGTGCACTGGCTGCCCTGGAAGCTATCACGATTCTCACATCTGGCATCTGACGCAGCTGTACCAGTGATTTGCCAATGGGGATATCCCTCACGGTCAGCTAGTGGGGGATATTGGACATGCACTAGAGCCATGGCTGATGACACCCATCAAAAATGCACACACACCTGAACAAGAACTCCATAATGAGGGACACGCATAGACCAGAATTATAGTAGAGTGTGTGTTTGGGATGTTCAATTCACGGTTCCGGTGCCTGGACACATCCGGTGGAGCTTTGCAGTACTCACCAGCTACATGTACCCAAATTGTCCTCGTATGTGCCATGCTACACAATATGATCCGGTGGAAACAGCTGCAGCAGGAACTGCATAGGGCAGAGCCACACAGCCCCCCCACCATTCTCAAGGCCCGCATAGGCACAGAGTGACTCAGAGGGGGAACAACCTGAGCCTGCCCCAGTAGGCAGAAGGAGGCATGCCCAGTATGCCCTGGCCTTGGCAAAGAGGCAACACATAGTACATACACTGACACAGGAGGGACCCAGGGAATAACTCCTCTCTCTGACTCTCACATACAGGAAAAGGGATGCTAAACATTACACTACCTGTGCTCAACCATGTGTAGGGAGTGCACTATAGGCATCCGACATAGGCAGCTCTGCAGCACCACCCTCAATACTGGAACACCCACAAGGTAAGTGACTCACACATGCCAGTCAGGGGGGCTCACATACCCAACAACAGTCACAGCCAGCAGGACAGGTGTAGACAAACACAAATAAAGGCTGTGCTATGGCATCTGAATGATGCCTATGGGTACCCCCCCAGGACTACACAGACAGACCACAGCAGGTCAGGCAGTGGGACGTTAGTTCTGAAGGGTAGGAAGTCAGAAAGTAATATGTAGGTAAATCAAAGCTAAGATCTGTAGTACACTGGTATGCCTCTAGTCAGCATGATAGGTAAGAATACAGAATGAAATGGTGTACCTGACATACTGGTACAGTCATAACAAATGTGTACAAGTGTCAGGTGTGCCCCCTCATCCTACATAGAAATGTAGTAACAGTCAGGCGTGCCCCCTCCCAATTCTGTATAGAAATGTAGAAATAGTCAGGTGTGCCCCCCCCCCATCATATGTAGACATGTAGTAACAGTCAGGTGTGCCCCCCCATCCTAAGTAGAAATGTAGTGATAGTCAGGTGTGCCCCCCCCTCCAATCCTGTGCAGACATGTAAAAATAGTCAGGTGTGTCCCCCCATCCTATGTAGAACTGTAGTAACAGTCAATGCCAAATGATCGACGGATACCCTGCAGAAACAATATGCTACCTGTAGGTGTACAACACAAAGGTCTGCATTGCAGTAAAAACTACCTGGACTCAGGCAATACAGATGGGCATACTGGGCATGCTCACACACTTAAACATATGAAGGCCATGTCTGCAAACACCAGTGGACCAGACATATCTGGCAGTTGCAGATGTTAGTGCAGACACTCCTTAGTATGTACCACTCATGCTTTTCACACACAGTGGATAGGAATACAGACATATATCTAAGGACAACACACTATAATAAGCCAAAGGTAGACGTACATACATGTGTGGAAGAGGATGACTGTGACAAGGAGCCATCCAGGCCTGTCCCACCCTGCACACAGCCAAAGGGCCACAACTACATCAGGTTCAGATGTCACGCACTGTAGATACTAGCCACTGGTATCTGCCAGCATTACAGACTATGTGGTGCAAGTGCTAGCTGTGCAACATGACTGTACAAGGAAGTAGTCATCAAGCAGCTGTATACACGTACCTGTGAAATATGTGTGCCCGCATGTGGTGTGTCAACCGCTAGATGAATGGGTTATGGCCCATGCACACACACTCCCCTCCTCATACCCCTACTATGACAAGCCTACTGAAGTCATCCACTGTGAAATACACCTTTGGGAGAGTTGTAGCCCAGTAATCTCTGTGGCATGTCCTATAACTGCATACTGCTGTAGTGTGATAAACTAGTTAGGTGGGAGTTCCAATCCCAGACATGGCAAGTGTGTGTGTGTGTGTGTGTGTGTGTGTGTGTGTGTGTGTGTGTGTGTGTGTGTGTGTGCATGTGCACGTGTGTGTCTGTGTACAGAGCAATGCTTTTTAGGGTAGTCACACTCCCTACAATTCAAATGCTCTACTTTGGTAAGGCTGCTGATGTCATTCACCTAGAAATACACCTCTGGGAAAGTTGTAGCCCAGTATTCTCCGTAGCGCGTGCCATAACTGTGTACTGCTGTAGTGTGATAAAATAGTTAGGTAGGAGTTCTAATCCCAGACTTGACAACAGTGTGTGTGTGTGTGTGTGTGTGTGTGTGTGTGTGTGTGTGTGTGTGTGTGTGTGTGTGTGTGTCCCTGTCTCTGTAGAGAGCAAATCCTTTTAGGCTACTCACACTCCCTACAATTCGAATGGCCTACTTTGTCAAGGCTGCTGATGTCATCCACCTAGAAATACACCTCTGGGAAGGTTGTAGCCCAGTAATCTCCATTTTGTGTGCCATAACTGCGTACCACTGTAGTGTGATATAGAACTCTGGTAGGGGTTCTATTCCCACACTTGACAGTTGTGTATGTGTTGTGTGGGTTTCTATGTCTGTGTAGGGAGCAATGCATTTTAGGCTAGTCATACTCAGTACAATTCAAATGCCCTACTTTGGCAATCCTGCTGATGTCATTCACTGTGAAATACACCTTTGGGGAAGAGTAATTCCAGCAATCCCCGTGGTGCATCCTATAACAGCATCATGCTGTAGTGTGATATAGAACACTTGTAGGGGTTCTATTCCCACACATGGCAGTTGTGGATGTTTTGTGTGTGTTTCTATGTCTGTGTAGGGAGCAATGCACTTTAGGCTAGTCACACTCAGTACAATTCAAATGCCTTACTTTGGCAATCCTGCTAATGTCATTCACTGTGAAATACACCTTTGGGGAAGGAGTACTCCAGTAATCTCCATGGCGTGTCCTATAACGGCATAGTGCTGTAGTGTAATATACTATTTAGGTCGGAGTTCTAATCCCAGGCATGACAGGTGTGTGTGTGTGTGTGTGTGTGTGTGTGTGTGTGTGTGTGTGTGTGTGTGTCTGTCTGTGTGAGTGTGTGTCTGTGTTTGTCATTCATATCCCTTGTGGCAGCGGTTGTGAGTGTGTAACAACTGGACTCAATGTGGAGCGGGTTTTGCAAACTTCTTATATGGTGGGCCAAGTATATATCACAATGTCCACCGTACAGGGATGACAGATGTGAAATAGCCGAGAGGCTGGGGTGCAACTCCATACCCCTAAATGTGACATCAGTGCCAGCTGAACAACATTAGCAACCCTTGCATTATCCAGGGAACACACTCAACCCATATCTCATACACATACACACTTGCCTAGGCAGTAGCCGCAATGTTGGTAGTAACCTGCATATTGCCCACTGATAGTAACCATGGTGTGATTGCAGTGGGCTACAGAGGGCATGGCATTCTGTCCATCAGTCCAATAGGCATGTACATGCAGACAGGGCACCTCCCCCATGTTCCCCACTGGACACGTGCAACACCTGTGGTGCCATCAAATGTGACCCACAAATGACATAACATGCCTGAAACACAAGCCCTGTATGGACAGATGCCACTGACACCAGAGAATACCAGTATCATGCTATCAATGTAGGTGCAGGGCCAACCTGCTGCCCATTAACAGTTCCTGCCACATGAGGCCAGGACTGGCACATCTGATGATAATGATCTGTGTACACAGCATGGGACAGACACACCAGGTACAGTTTCACATGTCACTGTACATGCATGTGGGAGGTGCGTGCATCCCAGACACTGTCCATATCTTGGACTAAGGAACACATACAAGGCAAGCAATGCACATCATTGGCCACACGCAATAGTCACCCAGATGACTGGATGGTGAATACAATACCCACCTGTGTGGGCAACTCCAGACACTACACCCTTGAGCCACAATGCAGACCATTGTCATGTGGCCTGATGCCAAGGTATACCCATCACCTAGCCTTGTATAGCTATCTTGCACTGTCAACCACAACACACCCATGAAGCAGTGCACACATTCATGCCACTACTGCCACCCGTGTCTGTGTGCGTGGTGTATGATGCATATGACCACATTCACACTCACTACAACCCCCATTGGCATACTGAAGCATGCTGACTGATGTCAGACACCTTCACATACCCTTTGTACATATAACCTCTGTATGCCCCTGTGGTGCATGTGATACCTGCACAGTACTGTTTTGTGGCAATCCCACTAGTGATGAGTTGTATTCCTGGTCCTGCCAAGTGTGGCAATGTGTGTGCATCCCTGTGAGAGCATGGATGTGTTGATGCTGACACCTGTTCATGTGGGCAGGCACGTATACTACACCTACCACATAGCTACCATATCCCTGTTGCAGATGTCACTCACCATCACATATACGTTCTGAGGCCTCCCAACATGTAACCTATGTGGTGCATCCAATAACTGCATGGACATGTGATAGCACTACATAGTCGTCAGGGGTTTTATACCCTGTACTGGTAGGTGTGTGACACAAACATGCTTAGGTTTTACTCTCCCACCCCTCCCTGGCTTTTCTGTGCCTCTGTCTGCCTCTCTTACTCCCTCTCTGGTGGATGTGGAGACTTACACCTGCTTTGCTTAGGCAGCAGCATGTGTAATTTAAGTGATGCTCAGGATCAGCTGATGGCCTCTGCATGAATTTCAGCCCTCCTCTAGCTGATTGCATGTGGAACAGCTGTGGTAACATTCCCATAGCCAATTGCATGGAAACACACACCAATATCTAGGATCATTATGTTGGTGTTGGGCCTTTCATTCACTGTGAGCAGGAACTCGATATTTTGTTTGGCAAACAGCATCTTAGATGGATTGGGGTTTACCTCTAACAACATACACTGTGGAAACAGGCCAACACACAGGAGGGGAATGTGCCTGACCAGACTACAGACTGTAAGTGCTGCTATACTGCATTTGGAGTAATGTTGGTTTAACAGGGTGTATGTGGATATGGCTGTCCTACATGTTTTCATACCTGCCATGTCAGTGCTATGTTTATGAGGGAACACCCATCTGTAGGGCCATCTGCAGACTGGTCAATGTGTGGTGCCTTTTGTTTCAGGTGTTATCCACAGAGCACCTATCTATGAACTGTGTAAGGTAGTGTGAGGATTGCAGTCTGTAGATGGTGGCAGCTGTGAGAGTTACTGACTTCATATCCCTCATTGGACATATGGTGCAACAAACCCTTTTACAACAGTAAATGAAGTTATCACAGCAACATGTCAACACTGGCCCTGTGTATGTGCCTCCAGTCACAACCCTGTCAACCTATGTACGTATGTCATGCAGTAAGGGGTGCATATGTACTGTACACCATAATTAGTGACATCATATCTGATAACAAGCCAGTGAGATATCAGACTGCTACACATGTAATGTATAGTAGGGGTTATATTTGATGGGGTCTAGCTGACAACACCGATGCCCTACAACACCGACAATGAAATCACGGACACCAGATAACCGAAAGTTCACAAACACGAAACCTCACATGCCCGACACACCACAATCCCGACAATCAACAAACAAAACAAATCCCCTGTCCAAAAAGCACACATACAACACAAGCATACCAAAATCCTTACAAACCCACACTAAACCTTACATACACAACTATCTATAACCTTAACCCAAACCCTAACCCTAAGGTCCGTCACTATCGCACACTCACCTAACCCGTGCCCTAACCCTAACTCACTTAACCTGCCCCTAACCCTAAAGACTGTCACTATCGCACACTCACCTAACCCGCTCCCTAACCCTAACTCACTGAACCCGCCCCTAACCCTAAAGACTTTCACTATCGCACACTCACCTAACCCGCGCCCTAACTCTAACTCACTTAACCCGCCCCTAACCCTAAAGACAGTCACTATCGCACACTCACCTAACCCGTGCCCTAACCCTAACTCACATAACCCACCCCTAACCCTAAAGACTGTCAGTATCGCACACTCACCTAACCCGTGCCCTAACCCTAACTCCCTTAACCTGCCCCTAACCCTAAAGACTGTCACTATCACACACTCACCTAACCCGCGCCCTAACCCTAACTCACTTAACCCACCCCTATCCCTAGAGTCCGTCAATATCGCACACTTACCTTACTTGCACCCTAACCCTAACGTCTGTCACTACCGCATACTTACACAGCCTTTTTACATGTCGGTGTTCTCAGCATTGGGGTTTTCATCCGTCGGTCATCTCAGTTTTCGATCTTCTGATGTCGGTGTTCTCATCGTCGGCATTGACAGGTAGACCCATATGATGACATAACCTGGACATTCTGTGGTTGTGTGTTTTTGAACTGAGGTCTGTGTACGTATGATGATTGGTGGCAGTATGTGTATTGTTAATATGTACCTTGGCCTGTGTACAGACTGTGGTAGATGCCATTGTTCTTGGTCCTGTTCTATCTGATGTTACATCCTGCTCCACTGTATGTTACCCTATCAGCTTACATGTTTGTAGGGCCATACATGCACATGTCCCATACCGCAGACAGGCAGCAGACCACACTGTGTTGTGGCCCAGTATATGTAGGCTTAGTGTGTGGGTGGCACATATGAGGTTATTGTTGAACAGATAGTCCATATACTGTAATAATACGCTAGCATGCAATATATAGCTGTGGCTGTGTTCACATTGGTTGTGGTAATGCACTTTCACACAGGTGTATGTTACTCTGTGCTGTGGCATGCCTGTAGAGCCTGCTATATGTGCAGGTACATGTGCATTTCCCCATAGGAAATGTAGGCCAGTGTTGAGCCAGTCTGCCTGTAGACTGCACAGTGCTTTGCTACATGCCTAGCAGCTTTGTGTACTTGCCCAGTAAGGTGTAATGTCCAGTTACTTGTCAGATGTACTGCTGCTGGGCCACCATAACAGTCATTTTATGTCAGACAGAGCAGTGGGATGCTGTACAGATGTACGCCAATATCTAGTGGGTGGTTTGTGGCCATGGCACCTCCTTACCAGTGGTTATTATGTGGCAGGACAGACAGGGATGTGTGAATGCATAACGTATGGGGGCACATGTATACTAGTAGTTATGTGTTATACCCATCTACATGGCTGTTAACATCCACATTGTCAGGATTGGTCCACATGTCTTGCACTAAGGGGTTATGTGTATACCTCTGGACTGTCCAGAGTATGTCAGACTGTCCACATATATTGGCCATTATATCTGCTGTAGTCCACAGGAGCATTATGTGCTAGCAGTGGTACTGTACTATGATGTCCTTAGGATGTCTGTCAGTAGCCAATGGCGCACATGTTAAAAGCAGATGTGACCTCCCACACACACACCATGTCTGTGAAGAAAATCCCTATTACAGTAGCAGTACCCTACAAATATACCTGCTATACATACCTGACATCCACTTGCACTACAAAGTTGGGACTACAGGGGCTGAGGTAGGGCTACACTCCATGTTTAGGACATATGGTGATGATATATGTACATATATTTATCCAGCTATCTATATAGACATATGTATATACATATCAACATACATAGATGGATATGTATATGTACATAGATATACAAATGAACACCCAGATATATACACATACAGAGCAATATATGTCTACACATATGCAGCTAGAGATAGATATGCACATATACGTATGGACATCTACATATATATTGACAGTAGTAGATATATCAGAATATATATGTATGAACATATAGTTATTGATATCTACATATATACCAAAATAACTAGCCATATCTGTACACATAGGATGTGCATACATATATAGCTATATATACATATATCTATATATACATATACGTATATCTATATATACATATATATCTATGGGAGCGCTACAGAATCCTGAAAGCCCAAAGTCCTGAAGACCATCAGGGCTGAGCTGCCTTAAGGTATATGGATGTACATTACCATACAATCCACCTTGGTTAAATGCAGGCCTACTGCCACCTGCCATACAGACTGTTCTGTTTGTCAGTGTGCTTCTGATGGTGTCAGTTGTGCCTTGTTATGTAACAGTTATATCCCATTGTGTCAACTGAGGTCTTTACCCCCTAGGGATTGTCTACAGAGTGTAAACAGAGGCTGCTGTACTATACATCTGCATTACTTACTGTTGATTGTTTGGTATCCTGTGGCCCAGTCTGTCTTTACTATTGTACTACTTGATGGCCTTGGCCTGGACAGCAACATTTGTTGACTTTTCCAGGCTACTATATTAGTATAACTGTTACACAGTTGCGTTACTCAGTTTATATGAATGCCCGTGTCTAAACAGCTATACAACATGGCATATACAACTGTAATAGTACACAAATAAAGCTTTCCCATGTATGCGCACCTGTGTGTGGTGTGATATCCTTTGGGATCTCTGTGGGTATATGTTGCAGGCAATGAATGACATCTGTATGGGTGGCTCATACAGTCTCCAGTTGGTAAGGTGGTAACTGTAGGAATAGTGGCTGTTCCATATTGTGTGGCACGTACTACATATGTAAAGTATTAGACATATCTCTGCATGTGTATGTTGTAGTTACATATATATATATGTATATCTATCTATATATATATATATATATATATATATATATATATATCTGTATCTGCACATATGTGTCTGTGTATATGTATCCTAGGGATGCCCATGTCGTGTCTGGTCCTGGTTATGGGATCTGCAACACTTGGTAGTGTATTGCAGGTGGGGCACCTTTGGCTGTGGGGGGTATACCTATTCGTACAATACGTATATTGTTTGGAGCCTCTCAACCTCATTAATGGTGCATGTGGACATATATGTTTATGTTATTTCCCCATTGTTATCTACAGATGTATGTCTGTATATATATATATATATATATATATATATATATATATATATATATATATATATGCATAGATATATCTCCTGACATATCTATAACCTGCTGTATATATTTATACATATAGATGTAGACATATATATCTGTAGATGTAGGCATTTGCATGTACATATATATATATATATATATACATATATATATATATATATATGTTCATATATATTTCTATATAGGTATCTCTCTCTTTCTCTATCTCTCTATAGATATATATATATATAAATATATATATATATATATATATATATATATATATATATATACACACATATATATATACACACACAGACACATATATAGATATGTTGTATCTGTTTAGATATTAATATATTTACACACACACACACACATACATCTACATGTTAGAATACATTCTCTGTACTGCTGAATGACTGGGCTGGATGATATGTTTGTGAATACATCAGAGTTATCTATATCTGATATGGCTTAGTGGTAAATCAGTTTGACTATGGTGTGCAGGGTCCTGGGTTCGAGCCTTACAGATGCTGTTTATTTTGTTGCTGTGCAGAACAAGGGCCATTGGATAAAGAGTGACTAAGGCACTTTGGAGCAGTTGTAAGTGGGTTTGCATGGGTTTGCGTGGAGGTAAACACTGCTAATTTCCGGTTAAAGTTTCTTATACTCAGTTAGCTTCTGAATTGCTTAACCTGTGTAGGCATTTCTTACCCCTGCACAAACAGGCTTAAACCCGCTTATTGCTGTTTAAAAGTGCTTACTCCCACTTACCCCAATGCTAATTTCTTTAAAAGAAAAGAAAAAGGGGTTGATAGGAAAGTAGTAAAAAAAGGGCACAAAGAGGGAAAGACAGTAGGGAAAATAGCCAGGGATATGCAGGAAGGG
Organism: Protopterus annectens; assembly: GCF_019279795.1. Classification (NCBI taxonomy): domain Eukaryota; kingdom Metazoa; phylum Chordata; order Ceratodontiformes; family Protopteridae; genus Protopterus; species Protopterus annectens. The sequence continues at coordinate 1,086,986 of NC_056727.1, read as the reverse complement.
TGTAGGGAAGGTCCATAGCTGCCAATTTCTTCTACAGCAACAACTGTGCATATACACTAAATTTAGAGGTAGATTTGGACACTCAAACCCCTGGGAGGGGGGTGAGGACAACAATAATAAGTTGTGATGCCAATTAGACCAGATTACAAGTGTCCAGTGGACATGTGTGCAAAATGGACAGCTATGTATGGAGCAAGATTTTTTTGTGAGAACAGACTGCCTTTTTTTATTTTTTCAGGTGACAGTGGGATGTTGGGGAGGGGTTCTAGGTATATATTTGGGAGGTAGTTGGGTAGGTTAACAGACAAGACAAACAAGACACATACAGGGGCAGTATATCACACATGTGGGGGTAAACACCTTGATGGGGAGGGGTGTTGGGAAATCAGAAGCCCACAAGCCCCCTAGTGGAAACAGTGGGACTGAGGTCCCCACCTATGGGCAGTCACCATTGCACCTTCACAGCCCCGAAGGTGGCTGTGCTGGGGGCTGAGTAGCATAGCCAGGCTGACTCTCTAATCGCGACAAGCGGCCCTCGAGCTGGTGTAGAAGATCACCAAACTGCTGGTTGATCTCTCTACCCACTACGGCCCCGACCTGGCGATGGGTGACAGGTGCCTGTATGCGCCCACTCCCGGGGGGGGCGAGCCACATCCCCTGAGGTGGTTCCACCTGAAGTTGATGCAGGACCAATGCAGGGAGGTCCTGGGTTGGGCCCTAGACATGCTGGTGCCCGGTGCCACAGCCAGCTGAGGTGGGACACGTGGGTCCGCTGGGACCGGCCTTCCCAAGCATGCTATGGTGTTTAGATTTCATCATCATATGTGGGCTAGTAATAGTCAACACATTCCAGGGTTAGGTATAACAGCATGCACAGATATTCCCATTAACCCAGACACCAGATACGGAACAGTTGCATAGCAGACAGAACACATACATATATGGGACCACCAGACACCAGATACGGAACAGTTGCATAGCAAACAGAACACATACATATATGGGACCACAGTGGTAATAAGAACAGCATGCATGTACATTGATGGCACCATGCCACCAATGTTGGAATAATTCAGTATAGCGCATGCATGGGAACCATTAAAATATTTATCAAACAATTGGACATTATCAGAACATAGGTGTCATTACATACTAGTTGGGGTGGGTATGTTTATTGTTGGAGATATGGTGGGGGGGAGAGAAAGATGTCAATTAACAACTAGTATATTTCTGTAGTCCACATTACTTTCCTAGTCAGTGCTGTTATCTGTACCTTACAAGTCTTACTACACTACCCTTTAGCCTTGGTTTGGACAGTGATATGGCTGTCGTCATTGTTACACATGAACCGGTTTTACCTGCAGTATACACCTCTTACCTGGTATACCTGTGGAGGGAATGTTTGTTAACACTAATTAACTGTTTCTGCACATACTCCCAGATTCTGGGTTGATGTTCTGCACATAGCTATCCCAACTTTTTCTGCACAGACTCTGGCCATGTGTTGACCACATGCTGGTGTGCCAGGACATATCTAGAATATTGCCCTCTTCTACCTTTAGTGACCTGACAGACACATATACATGCTTTCCTACACAGTTATATTATGTAGCACAGTGTGGGTGACAGTGACCAGTGATACTTTATTATTCAGAGAAAATGCAACACTCATCATAATTCCCTACAATACCAGAGTGAACAGTGCCAGTACAGATTATAATGGTCTATATTTCTCAGCACCGTGTTCGTATCCAATGTACCTGTGGAAGCAATGTTTGTTAACACTACCTGACTGTTGCCACACAAAGTTCCAGATTACACATTAGTATTATGTTAATACATCTCACTCTGTTACTGTACACATTCTGGTCACAGCTTGAAAACATGGGAGTGTAGATAGGACATGCTTGAAATATTACTCTCCTAACAGTTTCGGGGGTTGCTACAGTCACAGGTGTGTTCACATAGATGTTTGACAATCACTTGTATTCCCTGTTTGCTGGCTAAACATCTGGGATCATCCCACAGACTTGCCAGGGGGACATGGGGATAGGCAGCAGATATGGGCCCATATACTGGACATTCTGGCCTCATCTGTACAGTTGTGGGGTATGATTCTGTATGCAGCCTAATTCCACTCCCAGGATTCAAACCATAGCTGTGTCTGCTACAACTTAAACACTGTCTATTACAGTTGTGTCTGCTATATAGATATTGCTGAATACCTCCTTTCTGTCTTATTAATCCCCTGTGCTTTTGCATTCTGACCTTGTATTATAACACTCTTATGAAGATTTCCTAGACAGTTATATGTTGTAAGACAGTGTGGGCGACAGTGGTGTGTAATACCTCATTATTCAGAGCAACTGCATCAGTCGCAATGCCATACAGTACCACTGTGAACTGTACCAGTACTGGGTATCATTCTTGTATTTCTGGGCACAGTGTTGGTATCTGCCAGACCTGTGAGAGGAATGTTTATTAGCACTACCTGAATGTTCCCATACACAGTACCAGATTCCACATTACTATTATGCACATACATCTGTTACTGTATACACTCTGACCACAGCCTGACAAGTTGGGGTGTAAATGGGACATACGTCTTAGTCACATAAGGTATTGGGGAGTTGCTAGTGTGTCAGCTTTGTTCTCATAGATGCATGTCAATCAGTTGTATTTCCTGTTTGCTGCCCATACGCCTGGGATCATTCCACTGATTTCCCAGGGGCACAGGTTGATAGGCAACAGATATGGTTCACAGGTTCATAGGTAGGTACTAGGCTATTGGCCCTAGGGCCTATATAAGCCTAGCCAAAAAGGTACCCTGGCTTTCACCACCCAAGAAAATTATTTTCCTGTGCCCCTGTTGAGCAGAGCCACAGAAGTGATCCCCGGGGTGAATTTCCTATTTCCCATCCAGTCATCAGGATTTTTCTTGAAGAGTGTTAATGAGGAGCTCTGTTTGACATAGATAGGAGCATGGAAGGAGAATGTGGCTACTGCAGCAGTGATTTAATTGAACATCTACTGTTATGGTAGATGCAATTTATATACCTGAACTATGTTCATCATAAATCACTGCTGCAGTAGCCTTAGCTATATAGGTAGATATCATAGCTTATGCAGCTCAGGAGGAGAAAGGATTTGGATCCAGGGCCCCTGAAGAATGGCCCTAACAATCTCTGTTTTGGATCTTGAAAAGAAATCCACTTTATAATACTTTGTAAAAAAAAAAGTGTGAGCATAAGACAAAGTAGCTTCCTCACGATAGCTTTTGTAGTCCAACCTTTCCCAATATGCCACTGAAGAAGACAAGGTTCTAGTAGAATGTGCCTTGACTCTGGCATGTTTTATCAAGGGGAGAATAACAAAGAGTACTAGCAAGGGACATCTATCTGGAAATGGTCTGTTTTGACACAAGTTGCTCTTTCTTTGTCTCTTCATGGAAGACAGATAATTGTTCAGCTTTCCTAGAGGATTTAGTTCTGTTAAGGTATTGCCTGAGCTGCCTGTGCAAGTCCAGAATATAAAGAATATTTTCTTCCTATTTTTTTTCAGGAAAGATTACAGGGAGATTCTAAGTAAACTCTGAAACTACTTTTGGCATGAATGAGGGATATGTTCTTAAAATCAGTTCTATTCATATGGAAAAACAAATAGGGTTAACTTACTAAGAAAGGTAGTGTCTCAGATACTCTTCTGGAAGATGTCAGAGCAAACAGTAAGGCAGTCTTCTTAGTAATGAACTGTAAATTAGCCTAAAGAGTTGGTGCAAAGCAAGACAGTTAATTTTTCCAGCATAAAGTTAAGATCCCAACAAGGTGCCATTTGTGTCCAAGGTGGCCTTAAATGCAACATCCCTTTCAAGAACAGCTTGACCAAAGTCTGTGAAGAAAGAGGAGGATCCATGGGTAGACATGCTGAAATGGCCTATGGAATAAATCTGATCAAAGTGTAAGCTAGGTCATAGAATAGTAACTTACTCAAATATGTACGAACCAGTGGTATAGAATCATAAAATGGGCCCTGGTTATAAAAGCAGTATAAAGATGGGATATCTTTTCTATTTAGAGACATAAGATTTCCCAGTAGCAGGGTTTATTGCTCCTTTAATACCCAAACATCCTCACAAAAAGGTGCCTAAAAGGTATCAAAATTAAATCATCTAGGCAGTCAGTTGTAGTTGTTTCAGAATGGAGTGTATCAAACTCACCCTGACTTGTGTAAGTTGATCCAGACTGTGAGGAAGCTTATGCTATCTGCCCTCAGCCAATTCCACAAGAAGGGACATCCACTGTTCCCTATGCCTGAATGGATCACCACAAAAATCTTTGGGGAGTCCTTCTGAATCTTCAGACTGACCCTGGATATCAGTGGAAAGGGGTAAAATGCTTTTTGAACATTCCTGTCCCTGAAAATGAAAAAAACATCCAATTTCCATGTCTGTAAGCAAAGAGTGTTGGATCAGAATTTGCTGAGTTGTCTGTTTTGAAAGGAGATGAGCAAATCTATTTTGTGTTCCACACAAATGGAATCAACTCCTAGAAATCTCCCCCATTTACATTTCCATGTGTGAGGGTGTGTCCTTGTCCTACTCAGCTTGTCTTCTACTACAGTTTGCTCTTACAGAATATAGAAAGCCTGTACAGTTAAACACTACTTCAGAGTGACCTCTCAAACTACCACAGCCAGCCTTCAGAGATGTTAAGATTTGGTACCTCCCTCACTTGTTTATGTGCATCACTGTGGTGTTGTGTGTAATCACCTGTTGGTGAAAAGATTAGTGTGGATCACAGTTAAAATCTATTTCATATTTATGTGCTTTGGCCTGTCTCATTTATTCCAAAGACCCTGCACTTTTGCTCTTATTAATGCAACTACCCTCTGCAAAATCTGATGCATCTGTTCTTATAGATTGAGCAGGGGATGTGAGACAAAAAGGAAGGAGACCTAGATTCAGAGAAATCTGGTATCTCCAGCAAAGATGTTCTCTCTCTCTCTTCACAAAGTCCAGTTTGTTTGCGTCTTTCGGCTTTTCCCTGTTAGGGGTTGCCACAGCGGAACTCTGGTCCGCTAATAATTGGTAGTGGATTTTTACGTACCGGGTTACCAGCCCTGACGCACAACCTTCAACTAAGGCACGCCCCATTCACGTATGCCTTCACACAGAAGACGCACTAGCTGAGAATTGAACGGGACGTCTTGCTATGAGACGACAATGCTACCGCAGCACCACCACCGCAGTACTACTAGCTATTAATCCAGTGGATGGGAATATTTGGTCCTAACTGTTTAAAAAAAACACTGCTTTTTTTCTGATGTGTAACTTGGCAATTGGAATTATAAGAATGATAGAAGGTGTGATTCCACTTTTTTCTTGAGTTGGAAATGCCATTTGTATGGAAGAGTCCTGCAGGAATCCTAGAAACACAATCCTGTGAAAAGTAATGATAACAGTATTTCTGGGTATTGATCTGGAACCCTAGATTTTTAAGGATATTTCTTACTCATATAAGGTACTCTTGACACTTGGACAAAGACTCTAAATAAAATAAATAAACCATCTAAATAAGGAAAGATGTATATGATGTGCAGTCTGCAGTGGACTATCACAAACATTAGAAATTTTGTAAACACCACTGGAGTAGTGGGCAACCCAAAGGTTAATGTCGAGAATTAATAATGTAACCCAGACACAGAAAAACAGAGAAATCTTAATTCTGTGGCAGTGGAAAAGTAAAAAGCATCTTTTAGATCTATTAAATGAATAAAGAAAGGCAACATACCTTACAAGATTAACATTTTGAATGTCAGTACTGTCACAAACAGGGTAAGGAAAGATCAGTTGAGCACTGGACTCCAACGAGTCTCTTTTGACACCAGAAAAATTCTAGATTATTAAAAAAAAAAACTTTTCCCTATTGAACTGGGGGTATTGGCTCTATAACTGCTAAAGCAAGCATTACACTTATAACTGGAGGAAACAGAGAACTCTAATTTAGAAGAGGGGGGTTCCGCCCCAAAAAGAGGTAGGCTGTCCCACTGCCATTTGTAACCTTTCTACATAACTCATAGTACCCATTTGTCAGAGGCAATTTGTTGTCAAAAGGGAATGTGGAGATACAAGCTCTGGGATAGCTTTGATGAAATGAGGAATGCTTTCTGAAGTAGTGGCCTGTCCCTATTTCTGTAAGTTTCCTTCCTTTTTATTAGGTCATTCCTGCCACTTATTCTTAAATTCTGCTTGGCAGAAGACAGTTGAGGGGATTGTTGATTTTGAGAAGCAGGGCAAAAAAATCTTAACCCCCACCCCCAAATTAATTTTTCCCTCATCAGATTTTTGAGTATCTGGGTAGCAGAAGGACCAAACAACACCTTCTTAAACTAAAGAGAATTTACAATTTTAGAATTGACATTATCTGAAGACTTCTGATTACATACTGTACCCAAGCAAAATCTCTCATCATAGCACACAGAGTCAGCACAACCATATAAGTGCTATAAAAGTGTTTAGTAACCTGAGAAGGTAAAGCAATAACAGAATTCAGTTAAGACCTACCTTCTGAAGATGAAAATGTGGCAGACACGTTTCTCAAATCATTGAAATAAGCTAACATGTAACAAAACATATGAGCCCAATAATTCATTATTCTGAAGACTAATCTGGAGGAATACATTTTCTTCTCAAACCTGTCCCTAACTGAGTCCATGGAATTAGCAAGGGCTCCTTAGGATGTTTCTTCCAGTTCAGAGCAGAGGGATCAGGAGCCAATGAACTGGTAAGCTGTTCCATGTACTAGCTGAAAACAAATTCTGAACCCCGGTCAATGCTGCTTGGAAGATGGTAGGTCAGTAAGTGGTCAAAAAATATACACCAGCACAAAAAAACAATTAATTTTATCTAAAATCACATAACCCCCTTTAACAACAAAAAATAGTATACAAGCAGGAGACTTTTACAATAAATTAGTATCCTAAATAAAAATAGACAGTCCCAGCTAAAAATATCCTGTCAGATAAGATGTTTCCAGTAAGATAGTAAATACAGTATAAAAGCTGGTCTTTTTAAAGAGACCTGGGACAATTCTGTCAAAAAACAAACAATATATAACATGTGTGGAAGAGTTCCCCAAAGGAGACTTGTCTGCCCAGCAATGGAAGACCAGAGCCAACCATCACACTCATGGGTGAATAGAAAGTACTGAATTATTTTTCTGCTATGTGTGGGGGAAGCCAAAGTCTTTGGAGCACCGACTGGTTATTTTATCCTTAGCAGGATATAACCCATATATCTAAAGCTACTGTAGCACTGATTTAGAATTTAACTAGCAACGTTATAAAAAATGATGGACTTGGCAGATGCAAATAAGGTTAAACAATATGGTGGAGTGATTCAGAAAGATAAAATCCGTCTTGGAAATTAACTCATCCAGACAAGCCTTGATGGCTTGTCAAAATGTAGTCAATAAGCAAAATAAATAATGAATTCACAGAAGTTTGAAACAGCATTAAAAACACTGCAGTTAAAAAAAATCCAATCACTTAGCCCTCTTTTTATATAAAATAGTGTTATATAAAATACTATATTTTGAAATAATCCTCATAAAATTACAACAAACTGATTAATTCTGCTAAAATAATAATCCCCACAAATCACATGCTCTTTTTCTCTAGTCACACATAGAGTAGAAGCATATAAAATGTACAACTCAGAAAAAATACCTCTGCAAAGCTTGACAAATGAAGACATATTGAAGCAGCAGTTATTTCAAAAGTTGCTCACAGTTCAATTAACAAAATATTCTGAGGTTTCAATCTCCCTCTGCCACAGCTAAGAATTCCTTATAAAATTACTTCTGGTCAGATACTGCTCTGTAGCCTATTCTATTATTATGGAATGCACAATGATCACAGTCTGTGAATTCTATAAACTTTCTTATTTAGCCAATAGAAATATAGGAGCTTAGGAGCAATACTAGGCAAGTGATCATGGGGACCATTAGGTGCCTAGCCATACAAATGCACTTAAAAGATCTTGTCACTCTTTTAACCACTTAATAGTACACATTTCCCTAACTACACAGAACTATGCATGAGAACTCTAGTGTAAATTTATGTTTACCCACAAAATCATCAAGAAAAGACTTAAAGGTATCAGAGCAGTATTTTCGCAGAACCATAGTGGTAACTTATTCCACAGACTGGGAATAAATTAATTAGGAGCCTATCCCTCCACTGACTCTTGTTTATTTGTTGATGTAGACTTAGGTCTCTTGTGCAGGTGTTTGTACAGCCTCTGACTTTGAGAAAAAATAGGAGGTAAGACAGAATTGGGACTTTTGTGGTTTAAAAGGTGAGATGGAGGTCACCTCTGGTAGGCTACTAAGTTTAAAGAGAATTGTGTTACTCAATTGTGACAATTGAAGGACTTAAGGCCTTTAATTTCCTTGGTAAGAAACCTCTGGAACCATTCCAATTGAGAGGTATACTTAGATTTCTACATACCACAGGTGGATGTTGTCTTTGTTGATGAATCAGATAAGGAAAGAGTAAGTGGTTGGATGACATCTCTGGATCTTGAAGATATTCCCTTGAAATTTAACTCATTCAGATAGAAGGATTTCTAGAGTTTAGTGGAAATGTGATGATTGATTGAGGTTTCTTATGACCGTGTCCATATAAAGAAGAGTACCTTTTATAACAAGCAACTTTTTTGTAATTTTTTTTGTAATTTGGTGCACTTTTTTGCATTTATTGTGAGACTGTTTTTGATATGATAGGTTGTATACATTTCAACCCTTGCTGAATCTGTTTACTATCAGTGGATGAGTGGATAACAGTGCCCAGTTTGCAGTTATCAGCAAACTCAATCAAACACATTTTTGGGATATTGGCTTGTTTACTGGCACAATAAATATCAAACAGGAGCAGGCCCAACATTGATCCCCATGCCACCCACCTAGTTACAATTTATATTCAGAGAGGGCTCCAGCAGCTTTAACAATATGAGATCTGCTGGACAGCAAGTTTACAATACACCAAACAGCTAAGTGGTTTACATTAAATGTGTCTAATTTTTCATTAATACCAGCAAGAGGATAGTGTCATACGCTTTTTCCAGGCCAATATAAGCAGCACACATACAGTCTCAGTAACCATTTCAGAAAAGCTTACAGGGTTCAGGAGACTGGGACTGCTATTCACAAAACCACACTAAACTGAAATCCAGATCAGTTAAAATGCCTGTGCCGGCATAAATGAGTTCTGCTCTATGTTCTGGGGGGGGGGGGGGTTGGCATAGTCTTAGCTCACAGATACAAGGTTATTGGCTAATCTTGTAATAGTCTGCAGACTGATGGCCTAGTATTTACCTATGAACTTACGTCTTTGTGTATAAGGTTGATGAAACAAATGAGTGTATAACTACCCATGTCTGTACAGGCAATATCCTTGTGTAGATGAATTGCACCATCTGTTCCTCTGAAATAAAGCACAAACTCTGTGGATAGGCTGACATCTAACAGTTTAAGTAGAGTCTTAGATAGTACATACTTGGCACTGATGAAAATACAGCCTGGTATGCTGTCTGGACCCACAGAACTAGTATTTTTAGCCTACAAACAAACACACACACACACACACACACACACACACACACACACACACACACACACACACATGTACAGCAGTTACAGCTATTTTCTTGACTAAGTGCACTTCAGATGTCTCATAATTATCAAACGAATGAAAAGATTAATAAAATGCAAGGCATTTGATTTACCCCCACCATGTACCTCAACTGTCCCTGATTTTGTCTGTTCCTTGAAAAAGTTTGCTTTTCTTGAAAATCAGTGAATATTACTGTCAGTCATTGAAGCCAGACATTATTGTCTCATACGTCTTACTGTTCAGAAAATGTAAGCTGATGGAAAACCACTTGTGCCTTCTATTTATTTAATGAATTATAGTTATATTTAAAAATTGATCCTGATTTTGTCTTTTTCCTCATAATTTTGCCTTTAAAAGAATTTTTGAAGTTGAGAGGCATGCCAAGTCTGTCTCTCTCTTTTCTCTCTCTCTCTCACACACATGCACATACACACACACTCACTCACATACACACACATGTATGTTATTTTTTTTTTTCTGTTTACTTTTTTTATTAAACAGCAAAGTCGTGTTTAGTGAGAGCAACAAGGATGGTGAACACATTGTTTTTTTTTTTTCAGACTGTGCTTCATGGCATATGGCAAGATCCAGCCTGAAACAAGATGAATTCCGTTTCCAACAAAAAGTTACACAAAGCATTGAACATTTCTCCTTTCTTACACTTCTCCCATCTCCATCCCCCATTTGATGTTGTGAAGCATCACTCGGGTCATTTATTTTTTAATGACTGGACATACCTCACAACTGTACAGATTTTCACAGAATGGCCAGATTGTGGCCCCTTATTTTTGGTTGTTTTTTTTCATAAAAGTGTGGTTTTCTGGCAAATTACTAGTAAATAATTGAAAACTTCTTCTTCTTCTGGCTGCTCCCTTTAGGGGTCGCCACAGTGGATTATCTGTTTCCATTTCTTCCTGTCCTCTGCATCTTGCTCTTTCACACCATCCACCTGCATGTCCTCTCTCACCACATCCATAAACCTTATCTTAGGCCTTCCTCTTTTCCTGCTAGCTGGCAGCTTCATCCTTAACATCTTTTTCCCAATGTGCTCTGCATCCCTCCTCAGCACATGTCCAAACCAACGTAATTTTGCCTCTCTGGCTTTGTTTCCAAACCTTCCAACCTGGGATGACCCTCTAATATACTTATTCCTAATCCTGTCGACCCTCGTCACACCCAGTGCAAATCTTAACATCTTTAACTCTGCCACGTCCAGCTCTGACTCCTGCCTTTTTGTCAATGCCACTGTCTCCAACCCATATAACATAGTTGGTCTCACTACCCTCTTGTAGACCTTCCCTTTCACTCTAACTGGTACTCGTCTGTCACAAATCACTCCTGACACACTTCTCCACCCACTCCATCCTGCCTGTACTTTCTTCTTCACCTCTCTTCCACACTCACCATTACTCTGAACTGTTGATCCCAAGTATTTCAACTCATCCACCTTCACCACCTCTACTCCCTGTAACCTCACCATTTCTCTATCCTCCCTCTCATTCACACACATATATTCTGTCTTAGTCCTGTTGTCCTTCATTCTTCTTCTCTCTAGAGCATATCTCCACCTCTCCAGGGTCTCCTCCACCTGTTTCCTACTCTCACTACAGATCACAATGTCATCTGCACACATCATAGTCCACGGGGATTCCTGTCTGATCTCGTCTGTCAACCTGTCCATCACCATTGCAAATAAGAAAGGGCTCAGAGTATTGAAGACCGAAGTTCAGAAATAATGACAGATATTTGAGTTTCAGACTTCATGTCTTCCAGAAAATTCACTCTAATGCAAAACCTGTTATTTTATTAACTTTCTTAGTTTGTAAGAGCAATATTTGAAGCAGCTGGTTTAAATTTGTTGAAGTATGGTTGTAACTTCCGATTATAATTTTTAATTCCTCCTTAAACATTAACAGATCTTGGAAGATTGGAATAATGGTTAAGGTATTTACCTTACAGATCCAAGGCGCAGGATTTGATTCTCCCATGGGGTAATTGGCTAGGCTTAAAATGGACCACAAGGGCAGTTAGCCTAATACTAATCTATGAACCTATGAATATTTAAAAAACTTTTAGACATAGTATGTAAATCAGCAGGGGTCCAAGGGAGATGAACAAGCTCTCTGCTATTAGACCCCAGAATTTTGTTAAAAGGTGCCAAAAGATCCTCTCCAGAGGCACTAGCCTGTTGTCCTACCTTATCATGTGAGCTTGTGTGATGCGCCACAGGAGTGTCAAATACTAGTGCTCCTGTTGGAGAGATAGAAGCTTGTTGAAAATGATAGGAAGAAGAATAATTGTGACAAAAGGAGGTACTGCCAGCACAGCAAGTTGGAATTTTGTAAATAATTATATATCATTTGTGAATATCAAACTAATTTATACAAGATGCTGGTGTTACAAATGTATTAGAACTGTATGTCATACAAGATGCTTGTGTTACATATGTATTATAACTGTAAGTTATGTGCATATCAAACTTATTTGTACAGATGTTTGTGTTGAAAAGATATTTGTATAGTGCTTGTTTTTAAAATGTATCCACAGTGTGTCCTACTGGAAGAGAACAGAAATATACATGCACTACTGTAACTGTTTAAATGTATATGTTAACAGAGGAAAATGGAGGGTTAACCTCAGTCCAGCAAACTTTAGAAAAATATATGAAATTAAATTATTTTATAGGCTAGGCCATAAAGTTGCTTTAATGCATCTAGAGACACAAAGTCTGTACAAGGAAGCTTTCTCTGGGATGAACTAATTGCTACTTTGAAAGCATGAAGGAATGCAATTGTTTTATGACTTCCGGCCATACCTCTCAGCTGTACAGATTTTCGTAGAATGTCCAGATTTTTGTTTCAAAATTTTGGTCTGTTCCTCATAAAATATGTGGTTTTCTGGCAAATTACTGGGATGATCTGAGGAATGAAATCACTAAATAATGACACACATTTGAGGTTCAGACTTCATTTTCTTTAAAAAATGCATTTTAAAACAAACCCTGTTATTCTAGCTACTTTCTAATTTTATAAGATAAATTTTTAAAATCTGCATCTATTTTGTGCCTTTGTCCCCCATTATGTAAGGCTTTGTCCAGATTTCTTGGGCTAAGAGGTTGAGAGGTATGCTTCCAGCACCTGCCAAAGATCTGAACAAAATCCTTTGTCTATGTATTTTCACACGCAGATGCTACATACTGCCAGCTTCAGCAATGAGGGTTTTGCCTGGGAACTAGAAGCCAGATGACCAGAAATGATGCCATTCTGCAAGCTATCCCAGCAGTAATACTTTAGATATTATTTTGAGAAGTCTCTCAGTGAGACAGAGCATTCTGCATTCTGTCTTGGACCTGACAACAACAAGAACCATTCACCACATCTGCCTTGTGCTATTAGTAAGTTTTAGGGTATAATAAGTCTTTTAGATACAGTCAGAAATATAGTGAAGCTTAGTTTAGATTTTGTTTTTCTTTATTTGAGTGAGCCTGTACTGCAATGTTATTTTAAATATTTCCTGTGATTTTGAACTCTGATGTCACTGTGAATATATACTAAGTATTTTCTTGTTCTTTTCTTATTTATTATTTATTGTTAAATATTTAAATCTTTCATTGTGGCTGATCTCTGCAGAAATATTTAAGTTTTGAGAGTACTTGCATATTTATTTGGTAACATTGTATGGGCCGCTCCTAACAGCCTTGCTCTTGGTGAAACTACCATTTGTATTAATATTAATAATATTATACAGTAAAATTGGTCACCCTTTGTTAAGGCCTTAAAGTAGCTGTCAGAGTGATTGGTGGCAGTGGAAACTACATTATAGTCTGGGCATAAGGGGGCATAGCTAGTAAACCTGTGCCAAACTCTCCCAGGTGTGTGTGTGTGTGTGTGTGTGTGTGTGTGTGTGTGTGTGTGTGTGTGTGTGTGCGTGTAAATCAAACCTCAAAGAGTGTGTATGTCATCTACTTGGGCAGGGACACGAAGCACTGGTTAGACAGAGAGGGTGCTGGAGGTCTTGGCTTGGTCACTCAGCTGAAATCTCAACTCTATAGCTGTGCCAGTGGGGAGTCTTTTTGCGGATCTGGAGAAAGAGTGAGAACCAGCCCCAGACTGACTGTGGTCTCTTTGTGTTCTTAAGGGAAATTGCACTTGATGCAGAGAGCTGCATCTGGAAATACTGTGTGTGTACCTGTTATCCTCCCAGTGAACATCCCCCCACAGGTGCCAGTGGTGAGGATTGAGGCTCCTTGATTAATGATCCAGTGCAGGGTCATCACATATTAACTGGCTGGCAGTGGTGGGATCACCACATCACATACTGGGATTCAGTGGTGTGGATATTGAACTCCTGTAGCCTGTAAACAGTGGTCACTAAAGAAGGTATTTGTACTCTCAAGCAGCCATATAGTAGACATTCAAAGCTTCATATCACAATAGTTTTATTTATTTTTGTTAGCTTAGTTAGTTAGAGAGAGCAGGCAAGGATGCCAGCAGAAGATGTTGGCAAGCTGACAAGGAGCCAGTCGGCTGAGATGTGCCAAGAAAGAAGTACTGGTGCATGCCAACCTGACTAAAGTGGAAATGATTGCAGCCTTAGCCACAGCTGCAGCACAAAACATAGCAACCAGGAAGACAACCAGACTGGCCTCGGGGATGTACAGCTCTCAAAAAATGGACAGCTTAACTTTTGCTCAGAGGACTTAAAAATCCATCTGGAGTTAGACACTTGAACTGGAGGCCAAACATTTGGAACTAGAATCAGCACAGAGACTGAGACATCTAGAAGCTGAAGAAAATGAGAGGCAGAGGCAACATGAAAAGGTGATGCTGACTCTTTGCCAGGGTCATGGAGGTAATGAGGAAGGGAATAACCGAACCCCAAAAGCAATAAAGGTAAGTAAATTTATTCCACGATTTACAGAGGATGATCATTTTGATAGTTTTATTTATATGTTTGAAAGGTTATGTAAACAGTATAATGTTGACCAAGTGCTCTGGGTATGATTCCTGACCCCCTTACTCCATGGTAAAACTGTAACTGCTGTTTCTAAATTGTTTGATACTGATTGCTTAAACTATAATACAGTTAAAATTGTTTATTAGAGTGTTCTAAGTTAACACCTGAAGATTACTGGAAAAAGTTTTGTGAGCATAGGTGCAAGGCAGATGAAAATGTGTGTGATTATATTGATGAGTTAAGCATGTATTTTCATAGGTGGGTGCCAGGTCACTACATTTGAAGGTCTGGCAGACCTTTTGATGAGTGAACAAGCCCTTAGCACTTTGCCTGAGGACATGAGAATCTGGTTGGCAGATAGAGAATGCAACATCATAGGTGAGTTGGGGAAAAAAGGAGACCTATACCTAGCAAGCAGGGCAACACTGCACAGGAAAGGGATACACAGTGCTGCACATGGGTGTGATGCCAGTGCCCTGGCCCAGCAATCAAGGAGCCTCAATCCTCACCACTAACACCAGTGAAAGGTGTCTCATATAGGAGGAAAGGATAACAAATACACACAGTATAGTGCAATTTCCTTTAAGAGCACACAGAGATCAGAGTCAGTATGGAGCTGGTTGCTCCCTTGCTCTCCAGTCCCCAATAAGACTCCCCACTGGCACAACTATAGGGTCCAGATCTCAGCCAGCTAGGCAAGCTAAAACCTCCAGCACCCTCTCTGTCCAACCAGTGCTTTGTGTTCCTGCTCAAATAGCTGACACACGCACACACACTTTGAGATAAGAGTTTATACAACCACACAGACACTCCTGGGGAAGGCTGGCACAGGTTCTCCAGCTGTGCCCCTTTTACCCGAACTATACAGTAGAAATCACTGTCACCACCCAGCTAATATTTATCAGCTACTCAAATGCCCTTAAAAGGGTGTCCAGTTATTACTGTGCAATATTATTATCCAATTGGTATTATAACTAAACAGTCAAGGCTTATTAGAGTGACTTGGTACAGGAAAATAATTCAGTAGTACAGTTCTGACATCACAGAAAAACACTTAATCTAATCTTTCTAGTTTCTAGCTATTTCTGAGAGAAAACACAAGTCTAAGATAAACTTACATAAAGAGCAAGACAGTGCTGAGTTGCATGGTCAAGACAAAAATGCTTAATGCTCTCTGATTCTCTCTGTTTTTAAAATCACATTCCTGGTTCACATTACATCATTCTTCAAACTTCCCTGGGTTCCAATGCTAACAGAAACTACATGTACATTCTTAACATCTCCTTTTGTTATCTTGCAGCTGGTCAGGTAGAAAAGCAATAAAAATGCATTTGCATGTTTAAATCTAGCAATTTAACTCTTGGTTAAAACAATAAAAAGAATGTCTTCATCTAGATTGGCTGGAGCCGACTTTAAATATCAAAGACAGTCATTAAATGCTTGACTTAGCTTCCTTACAGCAGAGTGCACTGTTGTTACATTTTTGCAGTTCCACATGTAACAGTAGTTTTTCCATTTAAGACAACAAGCCTATGGTTTACATTAATATTTACACATGCCAGAATTATCTTCAAAGTTCTATCTGGCTAGGCTGGCAGCCTTCACCTATCTTCACCCAATATTCACAATGGGTATAAGGGAACCCATGGTGGACAGCCTAAACCACCCCAACAGAGTCTGCCAGTAGCAGGAAAAGCCACTAGTTCAGGTACGTGGTCAGAATCAAGGGTTAAATGTTTTAAATGTAACCAGTGGGGCCATGTACAATATATATGTCCACAGAGGCAAGGTGGGAACAAAATGTAGGGGAGACAGCAAGTGGGAATGACAGAATGCCAATGATAAGTTGTCTTGAGATAACAAAGGTACCAAACTATCACAAGAGGTTATATCCTACTTTAGTAAATGGGAAACAGGCCACTGCTAAGAGAGAAGCAGCCTCTGACCTAACCATTGTGAAGCCTACAATGGTTAAAGAGGAGAACTACTTGCTTGGGCAGTCTACTCCAGTCAGAGGTTTAGGAGGGACCCCATTCCAAATACCTTTGGCTAGGGTTCACCTTGGCTGGGAGGGTGGAAAAGGAAGCAAGCAATTTGGTGTGTTTGAGGATATCCCTGCAGATGTCCTGATAGTGAATGATTCTGGTGCTGCAGTAGCTTGTGTGCATGCAGTGACATGCAGTCAGGCTTGGAGACAGGCATGTGAGTTTGGTAGCCTGGGTGGAACCCAGACAGACCTCACACTGGAAGCCAGGACTGGTGAGAAGGCTACTTCAGGGGGGGAGCTACACTGTAGCAGCGAGACTGAAGGTGAGCCACAGCTGTTAGTGGGTACTGATGTTCCCTTGGAGAGAGGGATTGCAAGGGCAAAGGTGTGTAGCACTATCCAATCTAACAGTGAGGCACTGCTCTCAGCGGATACCAGACCTCCTGTGGAAGGGGGGCTGGGAAAGATTACAAAGAGACAGTTGAGACAGGCTCAGCTCTCTGACCTTACATTACAAGGTTTGAGGGAGGAGTCCCTCAGCAAGACAGAGCATTCTGCATTATGACTTGAACCTGACAACAAGAACCATTCATCACCTCTGCCTTTCTCTATTAGTAAGTTTTTAGGGTAAAGTAACTCTTTTAGATACAGTCAGGAATACAGTCAAGCTTAGCTTAGATTTTGTTTTTCTTTATTTGTGTGGGCCTGTACTGCAATGCTGTTTTAAATATTTTCTGTGGATTTGAACTCTGATGTCATGGTGAATATATACTGAGTATTTTCTTGTTCTTTTATTATTTACTATTAAATATATTTAAGCATTTCATTGTGGCTGATCTGTGTACAGATATTTAAGTTTTTAGAGTACTTGCATATTTATTTGGTGACAGTGTGTGGGCCACTCCTAACAGCCTTGCTTTTGGTCAAGCTACGATTTGTATTAATATTAATATTACACAGTAAAACTGGTCACTCTTTGTTAATGGCCTTGTGACACTGCCAGCCCAGCTATCTGGAATTTTGTAAATAATTCTGTGTCATTTGTGAATACTGATATAATTTATACAGAACTGTTATGTACTGAGCTTCAAGAATGTTACCACAGCATACCCTGCTGGAACATAGAATATTAACTTATAAAACTTCAAGTAAATAAGTTGAAATTAAGTGTTTTACAATGTGCTATAAAAGTTTGCTAATGCAGCACAAAGACAGGATGTCTAGAGCTAGAATTTTTTTGTATTGTCTTGAAACTGAAATAATTACTAGGTTTTAAATGTAAAAGTGTTTTATTTTATGACTTCCAAGTTCTGCAAACTTCTGAGAGATATGTACTTTTCACACAGAGATATTAAAATTCTGTTGGCATCTGTTTAGCCTGAGAACTGAAGTCAGGTGACATAGAGTGATGTCATCCAAGCTAACCCATCAGTAATGTTTATTATTAATTTAAGAACTCTCTCAGAGAGAGACTATGCATTTTGTATTTTGTCTTTGACCTGGAAACATCCATCACCACCATCATCTGCACTTGCCTTGCTAATACTAAGTAACCAGGGTACAGTAATTTCTCTTAGATCTAGATAAGAATATAGTAAAGATTAGTTTAAATGTTTTCTGTATTTATTTGAGACTGTCCTGCAATGTTGTTTTAAAATATTTCCTATGATTTTGAACTCTGAAATAACTGTATTTGTTTTCTGAGTATTGTCTTGTTCTTTTATTATTAATCAAATATATTTAAACATATCTTTGTGGCTGATATTTGTGAGACAAATTTAAGCTGTTAGAGTACTTGCGTCTGTATTTGGTGACACGGTACAAGTCACTCCTAAATAGCCTTGCTTGGTCAGACTACCATTTAGATTAATAGCAACCACTCTTTTAGACCCTCTGATGGTACCTTTACACAGTCACACCTACATCCCAATATGCTATGGGCTGATGAACTTGACTGTCCAGCACACACACCTATGTCCCCATTTGCTACAGGCTCATGAACCAGATTTACCAACACACACATCTATGCCCCAATATGATATAGGCTTATGAACTTGATTTATCAACACATACACCAATGTCCCAACATGCTACAGGCTCATGAATCTGATTTAACAACACACCCAACTATGTCCCATCATGCTATAGGCTTGCTCATGAACTTTATTTTACTTTAATTTCTCTCTCTCTCTCTCTCTTTTCACTCATACATTAAACAACACAAAAGATCCCTCATGACTTTTACCTTTTAGTCTTGTGGGTACTGCCCTTGACACAAGGCACCTCCTTGTGCTAATTTTCCCTTTTTGTTGTATGCGCATGCACATTAATAAATTTTTTCTTATTTTCTGTTGGGTCCTTCCACTAATACTTACATATACCTAACGAGCAAACTCAGTCATTCAACAAAACAGTTATTCACTCATTTCACTCATTTAACCACAATTATCTAAAAGACAAAAAAAACATTTTTTCACAAATCCATTTTCCCCATTTAGTCCAGCAGCAGTTTGCCCAAACTGAATAGTTAGGTAACTAAATCTCTGAGTATTCCATGCAAAACAGCATGTAATTCACAGAAGAACTTTCTGTGCTGGGCCCTTATAATTTACTTCACACTGCCCTGCAGCAATACCAAAGTTCAGAATCCGAGTCACGGCATGAAATGTTAAAGTTCGGAAATAAATAACAAAGAGTTTTACCTTTTAGTTCTGAGTCAAGAATAACGCTTCAAGAAGTGAAAAGTACTGGGTTATTCAATACACAGTACTGGGAGACTGTCTACTCAAAGATCAGTCTCCAAGAACAAAGGAAAAAAGAATACATATATACCTTTTTTAATCAATGTCATGCATGCATAACTTTGATGTTACATTACTCTTAACAAAGAACAAAATGATATATCCAAAGGCTCAACAGGAACAAAAAATTCAAAATGACTCTGTTTTAATGAAATGATAAAAAATTCCACATCAAGCGCTTTCGCCTGGAGGCATACCAGGCTTTTTCAAGATGAACCATGATTAAAAATTCAGAGCTTAAGTACTTTCTAGCCCAAATCATGTGACTAGAATAGCAACTAATAAAATATGCAAATCAGATGTTAAAGTGCCAACAGCAATTCATTCATTCAATGAAATTATACAATGTCTAATAACCCACAAAATTTTACTAAATAATGTAAAAACATGTGTTTAAATTACAACTCGTAATAAAGCATGTATGACTGTTTTATAAAGCTACAAACAAGCTTAAAAAACTTAAAAACAGTCTTAAAAATTCTTTTTATGTCTAAAAAATCTATTAAGAATTATTGGTTTCTAAGACCTCTGTTAATCATATGAAAGAGTAATTCTGTGAAAAAAGATTTCAGTTTTACTTCATGGACTGAAAAACAATTTCAATTCAAACAAGGTACTGTTACTGTTAACAACAGCACGAGTAGTTGTGCTGAACATGACTTTAAAACTTTCAATGACAAGTTGTATGCATTTAAGAGCACGCAATTAGAAATAGATTATTTGAAAGAATGTTTGCGTGTGCAGCGTGTCCCGAAGGGGTTACGCTGCTATAAAATTCCAAACAATGCTGTGGCTGGTTCATCTCTTTATAACAGCTTGGTTAAAATCTTTGACAAAGCAGGGCTTGAAATGCTAGAATGTATGATAAGGTACTATGAGGAAAAAGCAGGTTTATTACTAAAAGAAGTAACATCACTTAATGATTCTGTGGTGAAGAGTAAGAATTTTTTAGGTGTTAAAAAAGAATATGATCGTGTTTTTAATGAAGTAGATCAATATTGTTTAAAAATTGTGAACTGTAAAATCAGGAAACTGGAGCGTGACCTCAAAGAATACAGGCCTACCCTTTGTTGGGTAGAAATAGGCAGGACACCAAACAGTTTCATAACCAAAATAGTGACATGGTTTTTAATGACAATGTCCCAAGTGCTGAACTAGAGATACCAAGAAGAAGTGAGAGTTGCTCAGAAAAATAGTCAGAGTGGCCTATCGGATTTTCACTATCCCCCAGGCAGACCAGGGGGGAGGAATGTAATGCATCAACCGCAGATGTGGAACAGAGCACACAGATAATAAGTTTAGGTGATGTATTTGATAGGATTTCTGTTGATGAAGCTTTCAGAAGATCTCATGACAATTGTGTTTTAACTAAAAAGAATAATTTTGTTATATACAATTATACTGATATCAACATCTCTGATGACTTTTTTGAGCTTTTTACAAAAGGGCTTCACTTTGTACCTTCACATAGAATTGACTTATGTAATATTTTAGTTGATTTGAAGCTTTTTGTTAGACGCTTGAATCTTGCTTTTTATTTTAAAGGTCAATCTCAGACTAATGAAAGGCTTTCTAGGCCTAGCACATTTAACCCACCCTTAAACCCATTGTTAAAATTATTTGAAGGTTTGGTGGAGGCAGATTTAAGAGACTTTTGTTTAAACAGGTCTCACACACCATCGGTTAATTTTAGACCAGAACTTGGTCAGTTAATCAAGAGGCTTGGTGATGAAGACATTCGGGTGATGAAGCCAGATAAGGGTGGAGGCATAGTTTTAATGTATAACATGATATACGACACCCACATTCACAATATGTTGCAGGATACTGAGCGTTGTGAACTGGTTTCTAGGAATTAATTGAATTTAGCACATTCTAAAATTTCTTATTTACTCATGGATCATTTATTACAGGGTGTGATAAATGAAAAACTATATAATTATCTCTATGTTAGAAACTCAAGGATACCTGCAATTTTTGGAATTCCCAAGACATACAAGGGCTTAGACCCTTTGAACTTTAGACCTATTGTCTCAGGAGCTGGGGGAATAACAGAGCCCTTAGGAAAATTCATTGATTTTACCATCAACAAATTTGCTTTCACTTTACCTCATATTTGCAAAGATTCATGGGACTTTCTCTCAGGCATCCAGCAAAATCTCTATAAACCAGAGCTTTTAATGGCCACTATTGACATAGTTGAATTATTCCACAGTATCCCTCATGCTGTAGGGCTGGAATGGTTCAACAATATTCTAGCTGCTGAATCTGGGTTAGGGTCTAACACGATTGGTTTACTGGTTGAATTTATGGAGACTGTCCTAGAAAACAATTTCATCTATTTTAAGGGTGACACTTACAAACAGAAAAAGGGTGTAGTAATGGGCATGGCTTGTGCTTCTAGTTATGCAAACATAGTGTTACACCACAGGGAAAACAAACTTGTTTTTTCCACGCATTGGGTTCAACATATCACCCACTATAAACGATACCTGGACGATATTTGTTTGTTATGGGATGGCTCTTTAGATCAATTCTTAGACTTTATTGTTTTGCATCAATTTTACCACTCCCTTTCTATCTTTTACTTACAAAGTAAATAATGATTATTTGCATTATCTTGATGTTGCCCTTCTTAAAGATGTCAGTAATGGTACTTTCCAATCTAAGATATATAGAAAAAACTCCTTTTCTAATTCCTACCTACATTTCAACAGTGGCCACCCCTTCCACCAGAAGAAGGGTATTGTGAAGGGTCAACTTATACGTGCTTCAAGGATGTGTAGCACAATGGAGCTTTTTCTTGAAGAGGTTAACTTGCTAAAGCAACTTTTTGATGAAAGGGTTTACCCAGCACACTTAGTAAGTAATTTGGCTGAGGAAGTTACTGCTGGTAGGGAGGCTATTTACTGCCCTCTGTTAGGTAAGGGGGCATCTGGTGGCATTCTTTCAAAACCATCGGAACAGATTGAATACCAAAACAGTTTTGTATACACCTTTTCTGGTGATTCCTTAAAAATTGAACAATCAATTAAAAAATACTGGCCAATTTTGGTACAACATGATGATTTCAAACAGATTGTTAAGGAGCATCCCCATTTTATTAGGAAAAGGGACACAAACCTCAAGGGTCTCTTTAAGATCAGATCTGGTGTGGACAATAAAAGGGTTTATTCAAAATTTGGAACGTATAAGTGTGGTTCATGTAAGCAATGCCCTTATGTGCATAACGACAGTTCGTTTTTCATTCCCTCTAGGAGGTTTAAATTCAGGGGTGAACACCATTACAACTGTGGTACGAAAGGAGTTGTCTATTTAGATTTTTGTACTAAATGCTCCAGTTTTTACGTAGGTAAAACTAAGAGAACCCTAAGGAGAAGGATATATGAGCATCTTTATGATGTTTCCAAGAAAAAGGAAAAGAATGCTTTTTTTAAGCATCTTAGCACATGCCCTAATATGCAACTTAAATTTTTAATCCTAGAGCAAGTCCTACATGACAGTAGAGGGGGTGATTGGGAAACCCGACTTGAATACAAGGAACTGTTGTGGCAGCTCAAGTTGAACGCAACTAAGCCTCCTGGTTTAAATGACAGTATTAATATTATGAGTGTTTTGAAACTGAGGAGGGCCAAGTTATGATTTTGCTCATTATAAAATTTTTTTAGATGGGTTGTTCATTGCCAGTTATTTTGGACAACATTTTGTTTTGAGTGGATGTTTCAAACACTTTGGTTAACTTTTCATGGTCTTAGAAACCAATAATTCTTAACAGATTTTTTAGACATAAAAATAATTTTTTAAGACTGTTTTTAAGTTTTTTAAGTTTGTTTGTAGCTTTATAAAACAGTCATACATGCTTTATTACGAGTTGTAATTTAAACACAAGTTTTTACATTATTTAGTACAATTTTGTGGGTTATTAGACATTGTATAATTTCATTGAATAAATGAATTGCTGTTGGCACTTTAACATCTGATTTGCATATTTTATTAGTTGCTATTCTAGTCACATGATTTGGGCTAGAAAGTACTTAAGCCTTGAATTTTTAATCATGGTTCATTTTGAAAAAGCCTGGTATGCCTCCAGGCAAAAGCGCTTGGTGTGGAATTTTTTATCATTTCATTAAAACAGAGTTTTATTTAAGTCATTTTGAATTTTTTGTTCCTGTTGAGCCTTTGGATATATCATTTTGTTCTTGGTCTGGTTCGGATCTAATTTGGTTTTACTTTTAACAAATCAATATATTTAAAAATGTCTTCATCTCTTGTGATTCTCCCTTAGAGCTTCACATGAACACTTCACAAACATACATTTTAAAACATAGACCACCTGGTATAAAATTTATTATCTTTCAACCTTGATAACATTCATTACCAGTACACACTATCTTACAGACATCTTTGCAACTACTCATCCCCAACCTGAAAAGGCCAGATCGTACTGTTAATTAATCTGGTTTCTGCAGATATTTGGCACAGTCAAGCATAACATAACATCCCTTAACTCCTTTAGCACTTACTTTCCCTTCAATTATCTGTCAGTACACCATAGTAGAGAGAATAGAGACATACGATGGCAGAAGGATTGTATACTGAAAGGCATAATAATGTGGCAGACTGTTGCAATGGGGATTGTGCAAACATTATGATACTGAAGTGGCTGAAAAACACTGGAAACATGAGCCACAGAGCATCATAAAAAATTATGAATTCTACATCACAACAGTTCAAAAGATAGATGCTAGAAAACCAGATATAGTGGTCCAAGAAACGAAGACAAAAGTAGCATTGATCATTGAAATTGCCACACACTGTGACTACAGTGTCCTGCATATAGAGAGACACAAAGTCATAAAACATCAAGATTTGCAAGCAGAAATTAGAGCAATGTGGAAGAAAGATACCCAGATAGTTCCAATTGTAGTAGAAGC
This sequence comes from Protopterus annectens, assembly GCF_019279795.1. Lineage (NCBI taxonomy): Eukaryota > Metazoa > Chordata > Ceratodontiformes > Protopteridae > Protopterus > Protopterus annectens. The sequence continues at coordinate 1,062,636 of NC_056727.1, read as the reverse complement.
AACAGGTCTTATAAAAAAGAGTCTATGATCATATTTAGATATTCTACAAATACATGTAACTCCATACAAATTGCAGAAGGAGTCACTACTGGGCACATTGCGGGTGCTGGGAAGAGCACTTTTGGCTGACATCAAAGAGTAGAATAATACTTATTTTATGAACTTTAATTGTACTTTGACTTAGGAATGGGGTCCATTCCCATCATGGTGTTAGAAACCCAAAATATTTGGAGAAATTAAAAAAAGGGAGAACCATATAAATGTGTAGAATGCAGTAAATGTTTTACACATCTTAGTAGCCTTCAGCAGCATCATATCAATCACTCGGACAAGAAATCATACAATTGTACTGCATGCAATAAGTGTTTCATAAGAAAGGAACAACAAACTACTCATCAGTACTACACTCACTCAGAGGATAAAAAATATAGATGTTTTGAATGCAATAAAGGTTTCACATGTAAGATGTCATTAAAACAGCATCAGAACTTGCACAGAGAGGCGAAATATAAATGTACAGAATGCAGTAAATGTTACACATCTTAGCAGCCTTCGGTGGCATCATATCATTCACTCAGACAAGAAAGCATACAGTTGTACTAAATGCAATAAGTGCTTTATAAGAAAGGAACAAATAACTATACCAGTACTCTCACTTGGCAGAGGGGTCTGAATGGAGAGATTAAAAGTCAGCAAGCAAAGGAGAGTAGTAGTGCTGAAATTTAATTCATCCTCAAGTCTTGGTGAGTCCCTTCACAAGGTGAACCCTGTTTTTCACAAAATCTCACCAAGGTGACACTGATATATAGACTGTACTTATATAGCATATATCATGGACAGAAGTAGGTCAAAACAAAAAAGATAGCCGGGGGCATAACACTCAGGATAAAAAAGTGCCCAATCCTGGTAGGCGCACTGGTGCCAGGACTGGAAAAAATGACAGTGAAGAATCCTCAAAATACAGAAACATTCCTATAATGGGGCCAGGCCAGGCCCGGGGGAGGATGCCCCCCATGTTGTAGAAGGAAGTAGTAGTCCACAAAAATCACAAAAATTGATAGGCCAAAGAAGAGTCATAAAGATGATACAGTGGACTATTAAGGGTAAGAAAGAAGCATTTCCAGACACAGGATATACAAAAAGATTACGAGATAAGTTAGAGAAAACAAAAACACCTCCTCAAGAAAAACTGTTAGAAGCTTCAAATAAAAAATTGTGGTCATTAATACAACAGATTTTTGAAAAACAATATATAGATCAATAAAACTTTAATATGTTTGGAAAAAAAAACATCTGAAGAAGTACAAAAATGTAAACAACAAAACCTAGATAATTTTGAAAAGTATAAAAAAGAAGTATGGACATGGGAAAGAAAGAGAGATTTGATATGGTACAATATTTATGCAAAGGGGAAAGTCAAATTAATCAACATAAAGAAGGCAGCCCCAAAGATATTCAAAGAGAAATACAAGCAAAGGCATCCAGATATGGAAAATTTCACAATAAAAATATTACAAAGGGGGAATGTAGTAAAGAAGATTAGTAAAGTAAAAGTTAAAAAAAAAAAAGAAGTTGAATGTATGGATTGCCTGCAAAGTACAGGATTTGATGTAGAAGGTCTAACACAGGTTATATTATAGCATGATGGAATGAGTCTCCAAAGTAAGGAGAAACAAGAAGATCAGGAGACATCTGAAGAAGAAATATGGACATGAGAAAGAAAAAGAAATTTAGTATGGTGTAATATCTATGCAAAGGAGAAAGCAAAACTAATGAATACAAAAAGAGCAGCACCAAAGATATTTGAAGAGAAATACAGGCAAAGGAATCCGGACATGGAAAACTTTACAATACAGAAAGTAAGAAGACAAAGAGGAAAAGTAGAAAAGGAGATCAGTAATAGAAAAGTTAATGAAATAGAAACTGAGGTCATGAAGTACCTCCAAAGTGAAGGATTCAGTGTAGAAAATCTAATTCAGAAAGCAACACAACAGTACAGAGCAATGGAACTTCAAATTAAGGGGAAAACAGTGGAATGGGAAGCAATTGGTCAGGTGCCATACGAAGATATTTTGGAGCCTTCCACAGAAAACCAGTATAAACATTCACTTGAAGCTGGACAGAAAGGGAGGGAACAAAAAAACTGTGGAAAATATAATGCAGATAATGTTGAGGAGTGATAGGCTAGCGAGTTCTCATATGACAGAGCAATGGGCAGCAGAGGATGAAATTGAAGAGAATGTGCCATAGAAAGATGCAAAAGGACCTTCTATAGAATGCCCGCAGGAAATGGAAAAGAAAAAATGTGCCCTCAGTTTAGAAGAAACCAAGCTAAGAGAAGAGTTCCTTGACTTAATAGAGATAGCTAGACATGTTAAGATCAATGAAAGAAATAGAAGAAGGTCAATAAAACCCCAAAAGTCAGAAGTCTGATAAAATAAATGAACACAGTAATTAGGATTGTCCATAGAGATTCATGCAATATAACAGAAGTATACAGGATATATTACTGTGCAACTAAATTAATAAGAAGTTATTTACCTACCATAACGTTCCATGTTAGTTGTCTTCTTCTCGCCTTCTTTCTTGCTGGATGGGTTCGGAGCCGATCCTCGGCTCTGACTCAGCCTATAGTATAGCTCGAGAGCTATTTTTACTGGCTCGAGGCAGCCCTATAGCCCACAATACCATGCGCTAACTCCCCAGATCTCGTTGACAGCTAACACACAGTATAGTTTTATTGTTACCAAAAAATAAGCCATTATATAAAAATATGGTCTTCCTGCTGGTAACACTCATGATACGGATAACCATGAATAACTATGTATCATGAAAGAGAAGGACTCAGAGACCTTCAAGTCTGTCCAGGCTAGGGGGCAGGAGGGAGGGACGCAAGAAAGAAGGCGAGAAGAAGACAACTAACATGGAACGTTATGGTAGGTACATAACTTCTTAATGTTAAGTTGTCATTCTCGCCTTCATTCTTGCTGGATGGGACAGCGTCCCTAGCACCTTGGTCCTGGGTGGCTCAATGGAACAGACTCCTGAGTACGGTGGAACCAAAGTCAGCTCTATTTCTGGAGGCTATATCAAGTTTGTAATGGATAATAAAAGTATGTTGAGAAGCCCATGTAGCTGCTGCACAAATGGCATCTAATGGTAACCTTGCTTGAAAGGCTGTTGAGGTTGATAGTGCCCTGGTTGAATGAGCCTTAGGTCTTGAAGGAAGTTGTTTGTGTCTCAACTCGTAGACAAAGGTAATGATAGATGCTAACCATCTGGAAAGAGTTACCTTTGATACTGGAAGTCCTTTCTTTCCTTCAGCATAAGAGAGGAAGAGCTGTTCTGACTTTCTGAATTGTTTTGTCCTGTCTAGATAATACCGCAGTTGACGATGAACATCCAAGGAATGTAGTTTCTGTTCAGCCCTGTTTGAATAATTTGGGAAGAAAACAGGCAAGTCAATAGTGTGGTTCAGATTTGATTCAGACTAAACTTTTGGTAGGAAGGAAGGATTCATTCTGACAGCTACCCTGTCTTTATAAAAAACCAAATAAGGGGGACGGACAGACAAGGCCTTAAGTTCCGACACCCGTCTGGCAGATGTTATAGCCACCAAAAACAGAGTTTTCCAAGAGAGAAGCTTGAGGGAACAAGAAGCTGCAGGCTCAAAGGGAGGGAGAATTAATGAAGTTAACACTAAATTTAGATCCCATTGTGGAGGAGGATCCTTAATGGGAGGTCTGAGCAAGAAGATGCCCTTGAGGAAAGCTTTACAGAGTTTATGTGACATAATATTGGTTTCCAAGAGCCCTACATGAAAATTGGCAATGGCCGCTAGTTGTACTCTGATAGTTACCGACGACGACCCTGAATGAAAAAGCTCCACCAGAAAATCTAGAACTTTATGAATTGGTGCATTAAAAGGATTGAAGGACCTAGCTTCTGCCCAGAACGAAAAACACTTCCATTTACTCGCATAAGTCTTCCTAGTATTGGACTTATGGGAGGCAAGAATGATATCACGGACAGGAAGAGAAATAAAGGGAAGCCTGGCTATGGTTGGAAGTGGAGCAACTAAGCTGTGAGGTTGAGGGACTGAAGAGACTGGTGCAGCTTGCCCGTCAGATGGGTCAAAAGGTCTGGAAATGGTTCCAGATGCCAGGGCTGTTCCAGTAGATGACGGTGCAGGAACGGAAACCATACTTGTCGAGGCCAGTACGGAGCAATGAGGATCATTTTGGATCTCAATGTGGTTGCTTTCTGAATTAACTGCGGAATCAACGGAAAGGGGGGAAAAGCGTATAGAAGACTCCGAGGCCAATCGTGGACAATAGCGTCTCTGAGGGGATGGCCTGGTAGAGGGAAGAGTGTGAAAAAGTTGAGGTACTTGCTGTTTTGAGGTGTTGCAAAAAGGTCGCAGCAAGGCTGGCCCCACTTCTGGAAAACTCTCTCTGCTACCGCTTGATTTAGAGACCACTTGTGAGGCATGAGAATTGTTCTGCTCAGTCTGTCCGCTATGATGTTGGACCTCCCGGGGATGTGCATTGCTATCAGAAACAGCTGAGAGGAGATCGCCCAATGCCAAAGTCTGAGTGCTTCTCGACATAGGGGTTAGGACTTTGTTCCACCCTGCTTGTTTATGTACCACACTACAGACATATTGTCTGTTTGAACTGCTATAGTCCCCGTGGGAAGAGAGTGGGAGTAATTGCTGCCCATTCAACTAGAGCACTAGCTACATCTACAGCTTTTCAAGCTAGACTACCAATAGACACTATCTGTGCGGCAGCCACATGGGCCTCTCCTCATACCTTTGTTTCGTATTACAAATTGGACATGGCCTCCAGGGACAGAGCAATATTTGGTTCCACCATTCTTAAGAGTCTGTTCCAATGAGCCACCCAGGATGAAGGTGCTAGGGACGCGGTCCCATCCAGCAAGAATGAAGGCGAGATTGGCAACTTAACATTGAGAAGTTATGTACCTACCATAACGTTCCATTTTAGTTGTCTTCTCTCGCCTTCTTTCTTGCATCCCACCCACCATCCCCCTAGCCTGGACAGACCGAGAAGATCTTCCCTTCCTTGAAGGGTCCTTTTATTCCCTTGTTCACCATCTAGGTGTCCTAGGATATATATAGTGTAGATAATTATCTTTGGGGGTTTTTATCCCTCTTCCTCCTCCTTCCAGTTGGAGGATTTTGTTTTATTGGCTTATGCTAGGTTTTTCAGCTTCCAAACGAGATCTGGGGAGTTATCGCCTAGCATCATGGGATATAGGGTTGCCTTGAGCTGGTAAAATAAGCTCTCGAGCTTTAGTAAGTGGCCGAGTCAGAGCCGAGAATCAACTCCAAACCCATCCAGCAAGAAAGAAGGCGAGAGAAGACAACTAACATGGAACGTTATGGTAGGTACATAACTTCTCATTCTTTTTTAGTGATTTTATGTCCTTATCTTTATTAACGAATTGTTGATCTGTATCTGTACTATGTGTATTCAGAAACATTACTTCCAAATTTAATTTCCTAATATATAATTTAAATTCACTAAGGCAATCTACTATTTTAAAATTAGCTGTTGGTACATATTTCATACCCTTAGAAAATAACTGGAAGTGGGTCAAACTAAGTGGGAGTTCTGTGTAATTGTATATTTTAAAATTCTTATAGCTGTTAATAACACCTTTCCTTATAATGGTGAGCTCATCCTTACTACTCCGATTTAGCTCACCCCTCTGAACATACCACGTTAAATTTACCAATTGTTGTTGTGTGCCATATTTTTATGATCCACGAATGCTGTCCAAAGTAAATACACAGGTGATGAAGGAGTGGGGCAAAAAATATGTACCATTATTGGGACTTAATGTGAATAACAACGAACACACAGGTAGTAACTTCAACAAACAATTGGAGCGAACTACAAATTTTAGTAGAGCTTGTGTTATAGAATATGGACCTCACACATTTAAAATCAAAGACATTATGACATCTAAATGGAGAATAATTTTAGCTGATGAAGAGGTTATGAAGATAGTAGGAAGTTATCCATTATTTGTTAATAAAATGGGGCCTAATATTAAAAAATACTTAGAAAGTGGTCCTATTATTTCTAACCCCATCAGTAAACACACTAAGAAGTGTGGTATGTGTAATTTATGCTACTCTATTAATGAAGGTGAAGGTATAAAATTAAGTAACATCAACAAGACTTATATAAGATTTAAGCAAGGGAATTGCAAATCAAAGGGTATAGTGTATATAGCTAACTGCTGTTCATGTAAGGCTTACTATATAGGTAAGACAGATCGGCAGTTTAGCAAACGGATTTATGATCATTTGTACTGTATTAGGAAGAAGGATGAAAAAAATGCTTTGTTTAGACACATACAAAAGAATGGTGACAACCACACCTTTAAATTTGCTATAATAGACAGTATTAAATCAAATCCTAGGGGTGGAGATTTTAAGACATTATTGTTGTATAAAGAAATGTGGTGGCAGATATTAACAGATGCCACTACACCACCAGGATTAAATGATTTTATTTCTATCAAACCATTGCTCAAAATGCACAGTTGAGTATTGTAAGAGAATTTATGTTTTAATTAACTATATATGTTGTGCACGTTATATTAGAAATATTAGAATTTTTGTTAGGCACGCGTATGTATCTTTTAAATGTTATCCTTGTTTTTTGGCGCCAAAACGTTTTTATATAATGAAAGTTTTAGTACTATTCTTCAGTTCTGATGAAGCCCGTATGTGTGCGGGTGAAAGCGCTTAACTGAATTGGAGTTGTATCGTTGGTGTGCTTTGATATTTTATTAAACATTCTACAGCAATTATTGGATTTTCAGCTCAATTTGTCATGTTACTAGTAGTGAAGATTTATCGGCGTCTCAAGACCGTGCAGCATTTTGGCTTAGCTACCTATTGTTTGGTTCTGTTGTTAGTGCTATACCGAATATCAGGCTGTTATAAGTTTAACAATGAGCTAAAGGCATGTAAATGGTCAGCCCTAAAAAAAACTCCCCCTAGACGAAGCTGTCACATACTTTAACGCCTAATTCCTTGCTGTTCTCGACTCTCGTGCTCCCAGCCATACTATTAGATCCGAGATTAATATTGCCCTGTGGCTTTCTAAAGATACCAAATCCAAAATCACACTTAAGAACAAAGCATGGGCCACCTACCAAACAACAAAAAAACCATTTGACCAACTTAGATTTAGACAGCTAAGAAATGACACTAAAAATCCATAACTTTAGATAAAAAGAACTACTACTGCCATCTACAACAAGTACACAACATTAAACCCAGCAGTTCTGGGCAGGAATAAACAAACTCCTCCACTCAGGCCAAACCACCGCCCCACCACTCCTCTGCCTTCACACACAAATCCCCATAAGATATTGTTAACACCTTTAACACCTTCTTCACAGAGACTATCCAGTCTCTGGCCAGTCAACTCACTCCCAGTGGTTCTAATCCAAATGCAGCCAATACCAATACTAACGTAACCTTTAGCTTCCAACCAGTGTCCACTCAACTCATTATGGCCCTACTTAAGAAACTAAGACCGACCACACTGGCTGCTGATCTCCTCCCTGCAGAATACTTACAAAAGGCTGCAGTCGCTATTGCATACCCCGTCTCAATCTTGATCAACCGGACCATATCTGAAGCTGCCATCCCCACTATATGGAAAATCTCCGATGTCATACCTCTTCATAAGGGGGCAGCTCCACCGAACTGTCAAACTTTTGACCCATAGCTATCTTGTCACCATTAGCTAAAATTATGGAGAAGTGTGTACATATACTGCTCATGCACTACCTCTCACAGAACAAACTATTATCCAACTCTCAGCATGGCTTTAGGGCAAATCACAGCACTAAATCAGCCCTCCTCTCTTTCACTAATGTTATAAACCACAGCTGTAACAATAACAAACTATCCTCTGCACTCTTTCTAGACCTTTCCAAGGCCTTTGACATGGTTGACCACAAAATGCTAATGAACACCTAGAAGGTCTTCACCTTAAACAATCAATCACTTCAGTGGTTTCAATGTTACCTGCAGGGCAGGCAACAGGCAGTCCTATAGTAGGACAAGCTATCGTCGCACCTCCCCATCAAGCTGGGAGTCCCCAGGGCTCTATATTAGGACCCCTCCTCTTCTCTATCTTTATAAACAACCTTCATATAGTCATCCCAGAAGCTACCTTCATTCGATATGTGGATGGCTCTACTTTGATTTGTTCTGCCCCTCCCCAGCTAACCTTTCCATGTTAACCCAAAACACCTTCAACTCAGTGGAAAAATGGCTTTCAAATCAATGTCTGATCCTTAATTCTAACAAAACTAAGCTGCTTCTCTTTGCCCCTACACATAGGACCACCCCGCCATTCTTCAACATAGCAAATAATGGCACCATTATCTCCCTGGAAGCCCAAACTAAACTACTAGGTGTCATAGTCGATAACAACCTCAGGTTTGGCATGCACATCAATCAAACTATAAAAACTATCAATAAAAAACTCAGCTCCCTTTATAGGATAAAATCCTTCCTCACCCCACATGCTCGAACTGCACTTGCCCACTCCCATGTACTATCTACCCTTCTTTACACCTCTCCTCTTTTCTCCAACTTGAACAAAATAGATCTTATTAAATTGTCATCATGCTACAACCACATTGCCAGATTTGCTACTGGAACACCCTACCGAACCTACCATCGTCACAACCTAAATCTCCTAGGATGGCTGGAACTAGCTTACCTTCTGCAGTTCAGTCAGCTCATAGTAGCCCATAAATTCCTCTACCAGCTGGAAAACACAGTTGCTCTAAAAAACTTGACCAGCCCCTTTAGTAACAACCACCCACTCCGCTCATCCACTAAACTCCTAGTTCAAATGGTCAAATCTAACCACTCTGTTGGTGACTCACTCTTTGCCAGTTCTGTTGGAAAGACATGGAACTCGCTACCGGCTGACCTGATTCTAGAGCCTTCATTAATCTTATGCAAAAACAAACTTAAGAATTACCTCAAGTTGCACTGGTTATGTCCCTGTTCTAAACCTCACTAGTGTCTTCTCTATTTCTTGGTTGCCTCTAATCTACAAATGTTTCTTTACTATCTACCTTCTCCATATCAGGAAGGGTAAATTGTATAAACTGCTCAATGTGTCTGCTCAAACTCAATGTGTCTGAATCCTGAATGTAATATGCTGATGCTACCTGTAAATAAATACTTGTATTGCTCATGTCTGTAACCTGTATGTAACTACCATGTACTAAAAGTTCTATAATTGCATGTGTATATGTACCTTGGAGCTTTTCTCCCCGGGCCTCTGTTGAAAATGGATATATATACCAGTCGGACTATCCCAGTTAACAAATGTAAAATAAAATAAAAATAAAATAAATAAAAATACAGCAGCTAAGACAATAAGTGTCATTATTAGAACAGTATAGAAGAGGGAACAGATCAACAAAAATACTCAGAAAGATAGACGTGATAAAAGCGATATGCAGTATTAGCACAGATCAGGATCTATCATGCACTATCACAAATAATAAACTAAAAATCTCAGCACAGGCAGAAAAACTTAGAAGATACATAGACAAATATAAGGGAAAAGTACAAAATAAGCAATTCATTGATGATGCAAAAAAGTTTTATAGAGAATTGGGAAATAAGTTAAAAGGAATTGAAAGACCACCAAAAAAAGAAGAAATAGATAAATTTTGGAGAAGTATCAATGAAGATCCTGTGGAGCATAACAAAGATATTAAATGTATAGAAAAAGTAAAAGAAAGAATAAGAAGTTTAAAGGTACAGGATATGAAATGGGATGAAGTAACAACCAGAGATATTGAAACAAAGTTAAGAAAAGCCTCTAATTGGAAAACCCCAGGCCCAGATGCAGTACCTAACTTCTGGTTAAAAGTATTAACATCTTTGCACAAAGATGTAGCCATGAGTAAGAATTATTTATATGCACACCCTGAACACACACCAACCTGGCTAACAACAGGACAAACAATGCTGCTACTTAAGAGTGAACCTGTAAACTACCCTAAAAATTATAGACCAATAACTTGCCTTCTGACGACGTATAAACTATACACTGGAATTGATGCCAACAGAGTTTATAGTCATGTAGAAAAAAACTCAGTTATGGCAATAGAACAAAAGGGTAATAAAAGAAAGTCATATGGAACAAAGGATCATTTGTTGTTAAATAAAGTCATAGTGGAGAACTGTAAAAAAGGGAAGAATTTAAGTATGGCATGGATTGACTACAAAAAAGCATGTGATAGTATCCCACATTCATGGATAAAAGAGTGCTTAAAAATGTATATGTTACATCCTACACTGATTGACTACATTACAGTGACCATGAAGCAGTGACAGACCACTATGCAATTAACCCATGATAAAGAACAAATTATTTTTCCAGGGATAAAAATCCAAAGGGGGATATTCTAGGGTGACTCTCTGTCACCTCTGCTATTCTTTCTTGCCCTTAACCCATTAAGCTGGTCTACTTAGCAGCTTAGGCTATGGCTATAATTTGGCTCCTAGAAAACAACAAAGTGTAAAGACTTCTCATCTTCTCTTTTTGATGATTTAAAACTGTATAGCACATCAGACGAGGAACTGAAAGCACAACTGCAAGTTGTCATAACTTTTTCAGATGATGTAAGAATGTCATTTTGCCTTGATAAATGTGCAAAAGCAACCTTTAAAGCAGGAAAACTGCAGCACCAAGAAAACTTTAGTTTAGGACAAGAATGTAATATAAAATAACTTGAGCAAGAGGGAATGTATAAATACTTGGGAAATGACGAAGGATCAACAATAAAACATGAACAAATGTAAATAAAACTTAGTAAGGAATACCTTAGAAGACTTAAATTAATCCTGAAAACAGCATTGTCTTAGCAACAAAATTCAAGCTATAAACCAATTTGCTCTTCCTTTCCTAACTTACAGTGACTGACTGGCCCCAAAATGTGTTGGATAGACCGATAGGTCATTATTGTAAAAATCAGTGTATACCAAAATTATATATTCCCCATTCCGAAAGCGGGATGGGCCTGCTTGAAATTGACTATATGTATAGATCTGCAATCATGGGACTGTACACATATCTGCTGACCTCACAAGATCCAGACATAGTAAAGGTTTTGAAACATGAGGAGACTAAATCTAAGATGACTTCTCTGCTTAATCTAGCAGAAGCATATTGGCATCAAGCAGGAAAGGAAATCAAACTAGAAGTAGATAAAAATCAGGCAGCAACTGAATGTGACAAAAAACAAAAGAAAGAATATAAGGTGAAGGACCATATGAGAAGGCAAGAAATGTGGAAAATGCATAAATGCATAAATATAGTTGCAAGTATAGAAAACTTCTAGAAGAACCTCACGTTGATCAGGATCGAATGCAGGAATGGTTACGGAGAGGCGAATTCAAACCAAGAGATGAAAGGTTAATATTGGCGGCCCAAGATAGTGGGCTGCATACACGTTGGTTTACAAAATCCATTGAACATGTGGGAAAAACGGACAAATGTAGGTTTTGTAAAACAGAACTGGAAACAGTAGTAGTTGTGAGAATTGGAAACAGTTGCTGACTGTGACCTACTAATTGCAGAAGGACTGTATACTGAAAGGCATAATAATGTGGCAAGACTGTTGCACTGGGGATTGTGCAAAGTGGCTGAAAAACACTGGAAACATGAGCCACAAAGCACCACAGAATATTATGAAGTCTACATCACATGGGATCACCCATTACTGACAGTTAGATGCTAGAAAACCAGATATAGTGGTTCATGAAAAGAAGACAAAAGTAGCATTGATCATTGAAGTCGCTACACCCATTGACTATAGTCTTGTGTACAGAGAGACACAAAGTCATAAAATATCAGAATTTGCAGGCAGAAATGATAGCAATGTGGAAGAAAGATACACAGACAGTTCCAACAGAAGTAGAAGCAACGGGGTCTAATAAAAAATAATCTACAATCGTATTTAGATATGTAACATGTAATTCCGTTTGAATTGCAGGAGTCATTACTAGGCACACTGCGGGTGCTGCAAATAGCGTTTCTGGCTGGCATCAAAGATTGAAACGGTACTAATTTCATGAACTTTAATTGTACTTTGACTTAGGGATGGGGTCCATTCCTGTCATGGTATTTAACTTGGAGAAGTTGAAAAAGAGAGAATGCAGTTGTAAGGCACATGAAATATAAGGCTACTACTTATATGGAAAATAAATCTTGCATAATCATGCACCTGTATTTTAACTTTTCTTTGACATAAATGCATCATAAACATTTTATTTGACTCATTTATAAAAAAAATGCAAGTTAATATGTATTTAGTAAAAAATAATAACGAGACATAATATTTTTCCGTAACACACCTATATTTTTCTCTGTCAGTAATTATAGGAATCACGTAAATAACTTTTTACATTTCTTTAAGTTAGTTATTTTGCTAGAGAAGGTGCTTTTATTACCAAATCATGTTAATTTATCTAAAGGTTTTCTGTACTGACATGCTTTTGCTTTGAATAGAACTGCTTGCTTTTGTTTGATATTCTCATTAACATTTGATCAGAATTTAAAAAAGCATATCGCTGCCACTGTTGCCAAAATCTAGTGTTATAGTCTGAACCTTTATGGTGGGCTGATGTACTAGAAGTGACTTGGGAAGTAGAAATTTCAGGGGATATAGAGGGGCTATCTTTGAGTTATTCCCCTGCTGCCTGCTCTCCCAGCAAGGGAGTGCTATCTGCTTTATATGAGGCAGACTAGCCTGCATAAGAAGGAAGGGTAGCCAAAGGAATGGAGGGTCAGTCATTATCAGAAGAATCAGGTTGAGTTGCTTTTAACTTTTCTAATAATTTTAAAGGGTAAAGTCCCAAGGTACCATGAAAATTAGCTCCTACACATTTCTGTAATGTATTAACTGTTATATTAGCTGACTGAAGCTGAGCTTTTCATTCAGAAGAATTAAATTTTAAACTCCTAACTACCAATTCCTTTTCTTTATTCTTAAATTCTTCTTACAGGTTCATAGGGTGTTACTAGGATAATGACCACTAGGACCCTTACAAGCCCAACCATGCACTCCAAACTAGTTGAGGCCCAAATATCATATGGGGGCATGTTAATAGGCAGGTAGTTAAGGATTTGCAGGGGAGGGTGTTAGGATAATATTTTTCTTAATAACAGCCTCTGTCCATAATGGACATTGGGGCCAGACTGGGGGTAAATTTATGATTTCCCATGCAATTATCAAAGTTTTATTTGAATAGGACCAGGGATGAACTATGTTTTACATGGATGGATTACCTATTCCATAGGTATGGAGATATTTTGGGACACATATCTGTCTCTCTAACATATTCTGCTTATGTCATAAGTGAAGTTCAGATCAAGGATCTGGTGTTTCTGGCACTGTTTGTTTTGCACATGTGCAACAGATCCTTCAGGGCTGAGTCTGATGAAACCCTGTAAGCCAGGCAAAGATCCCTTTTCAACAAACTGTAGGACCTGAGTACAGAGAAAGAGCCTTTAGGTGATCAGTGTAGGACTGGGTATTCATACCCTGAATTCTCCTAATGAGAAACCTTTGTGGGCATTCCAACTTTTGCAAGGGTCTCGTTAGGTACATGTCAGACTGGGAATTGCCTCCACTGTGAGGTCTGATAAGGGCCAGGTAGAAAGGTAGTATACCTTTCCTGGACCCAGATGCCATATAATTACCTATAAGTTGGGCAACACAGAACAATTTTCTTATTATCTTAGCTATTTGTTGGTCAAAGGCCAGGCTGCTGTCTACATATCCCTTATTACTAGGTCGACTTCTAGGAGCATTTTATCAATGGAGTAATTAACTTGAATTGACAGTTTCCCAAAGGACATTATAATACATTTTTTTACATTGAGTTTTAGGCTATGGTTTGGCACCAGTCATGTGTCTGCTAAATCCACTTGCAAGGTATCTGTGTCTTGGGGGAATCTATAATATCTTCCAAGATTCTCAGGAAACCTTTCTAAATATACTGGAAAATATTAATATACAACCAAACACACTAATACTGGGTGATTTCAACTGCCCTACCAATAACTGCAAAAACTACCCGTGCGCCAACACCTTTGTCTAACGGTTCTTGGAATTCATAAATTCCAATGCCCTGGATCAACTAATCCATAGTCCCACCAGGGGCTCCAATATCCTAGACCTGGTCATTACCAACATGGGAAATCTATGCTCCACACCTATGGTCACCCCCTTGTTGGTCAGGTCAGACCATAAGCTAATCACCCTTAACATCCACATCCCACCCCCACCCCCCCAGTAAGGAAACCTCCATAAAAAAATTCTCCAAGGCCAACTTCATGCTACTCAAGTCAGAAGTTACAAACTTCATGACACCCATGCAGACGGGAACTGAAAGTTCGACTGCTGAGTCCTACACTAAGGCACTGTACGAGCACATCCACTCATGCATGAAATCATGCCATCCCAAATAGAACCAAGATGCTCTCCTCCAATAAAAGGAAACCAATCTGGTGGTCCCCTGCCATAAACAAACTTTACAACAAAAGGAAAAAAACTGTTGCAGAAATGAGGAAAATCCCAGGATGCAAAAAACTCCCTTACCAGCCTCAGTAAGAAGCTGAGATCCCCTCATGAAATCCTCCAAAGCTAGTTAGGAAAATAAAATTGCCAAAGATTCCAAAGACAACCACAAGGCTTCTATAGCTATGACAAGAATCCAAATGGCAATGCTCAGATCTGCTCTGAGCTACAACAGAATGGCATTAAATATACTGATCCCAAGGATATTGCCAATATCCTGGCAGCTCGATTCACTGCCAACTTCACCCCCTCTCACCCCCTAAATGGCCCATCTCAATACTGGAAGATTGCCAAATTCTGGTAATAATGGCCACACAGGTAAAAAATGCACTCTCCAAAGCAAAGAATACAGCATCCATGGGACCAGATGACATCCCTGGCTGTGTACTACATGAACTACAAAATGAACTGGCACCTCACCTAAGTGTCATGTTTAATCATACCCTCACCTCAGGCTTCATGCCCTCTGAGTGGTGCACAGCTACAGTTATACTACTCCACAAGGGGGGAATCCACCTTGGATCCCGGGAACTACCTCCCCATCAGTCTGACGAGCCTGATCTGCAAGGCCATGACACGTATTATCATGGAACTTATAAACAAAGACATTGGCCACCTTAAAACACTGGACCCCACCCAGTTTGGGATTCTGAAAGGCTGATCTTGTCTGCTGAACCTTATTGACTTCTTCGAATCAGTCTCCAGAGCCGTGGACGAGGGTAAGGCAGTCCACACAGCCTATCTGGACATGGCCAAGGACTTTGACACCATTCCCTACTCTGGAATGTAGCTGTAACTATAGCTATGCGCCGCTCAGTGGGCACGTGTGTTATCTGACCACCTCAAGGATTACTTGCATAAAATTAGACCCTCATAGAAAAAAGTCTGCATATCATTGCTGGAGCCTTCCTGTGTCCTGACAGAGTGCTCTTCAAACTATCTGGAGATATACAGAGCTGAGTATATTTTTCTGGCACTTCAGAGTTGTGTACTGGTAATTTTTGTTTGACTAATTTTATATCATTCCTGCCTGAGTTCAGAGTTGTGCACTGTCATTTTTGCTTTACTGTATAGTTTTTCAGATCTCTGCTGAAGGTGTTTTCCCCCCTCCCTCCATTTCTCTGTGACTTAAGTTTGTATAACTGGCTTTACATCCTGTGTGTTATCTGACGATGTCAAGGATTACTTGCATAAAATTAGACTCTCTTAGTAAAAAGGTCTGCTTATCATTGCTGGAGCCTTCCTGTGTCCTGACAGAGTGCTCTTCAAACTATCTGGAGATATACAGAGCTAAGTATATTTTTCTGGCACTTCAGAGTTGTGTACTGGTAATTGTTGTTTGACTAATTTTATAAAATTGCTGCCTGACTTCAGAGTTGTGCACTGTTATTTTTGCTTCACTGTATAGTTTTTCAGATCTCTGCTGAAGGTGTTTTTCCCTCCTCCCCATATTTCTCTGTGTCTTAAGTTGGTATAACTGGTTTTACATCCTGTGTGTTATCTGACCATCTCAATGATTACTTGCATAAAATTAGAACCTCTTAGTAAAAAAGTCTGCATATCATTGCTGGAGCCTTGCTGTGGCCTGACAGAGTGCTCTTCAAACTATCTGGAGATATACAGAGCTGAGTATATTTTTCTGGCTTTTCAACTTGTGTACTGGTAATTGTTGTTTGACTAATTTTATATCATTGCTGCCTGAATTCAGAGTTGTGCACTGTTATTTTTGCTTTGCTGTATAGTTTTTCAGATCTCTGCTGAAGGTGTTTTTCCCCCCTCCCCCTATTTCTCTGTGCCTTAAGTTGGTATAACTGGTTTTACATCCTGTGGGTTATCTGATCATCTCAAGGATTACTTGCATAAAATTAGACCCTCTTAGTAAAGAAGTCTGCATATCATTGCTGGAGCCTTGCTGTGTCCCGACAGAGTGCTCTTCAAACTATCTGGAGATATACAGAGCTGAGTGTATTTTTCTGGCACTTCAGAGTTGTGTACTGGTAATTGTTGTTTGACTCATTTTATATCATTGCTGGCTGAGTTCAGAGTTGTACACTGTTATTTTTGCTTGACTGTATAGTTTTTCAGAACTCTGCTGAAGGTGTTTTTCCCCATCCCCCATTTATCTGTGTCTTAAGTTGGTATAACTGGTTTTACATTGTGTGTGTTATCTGACCATCTCAAGGATTACTTGCATAAAATTAGACCCTCTTAGTAAAAAAGTCTGCATATCATTGCTGGAGCCTTCCTGTGTCCTGACAGAGTGCTCTTCAAACTATCTGGAGATATACAGAGCTGAGTATTTTTTTTCTGGCACTTCAGAGTTGTGCACTGGTAATTGTTGTTTGACTAATTTGATATCATTGCTGGCTGACTCAAGAGTTGTGCACTGTTATTTTTGCTTCACTGGATAGTTGTTCAGATCTCTGCTGAAGGTGTTTTTCCCCCATCCCTCTATTTCTCTGTGGCTTAAGTTGGTATAACTGGTTTTACATCCTGTGTGTTATCTGACCATCTCAAGGATAACTTGCATAAAATTAGATCTCTTAGTAAAAAATTCAGCATATCATTGCTGGACCTTCCTGTGTCCTGACAGAGTGCTCTTCAAACTATCAGTAGATATACAGAGCTGGGTATATTTTTCTGGCACTTCAGAGTTGTGTACTGGTAATTGTTTGACTAATTTTACATCATTGCTGCCTGACTTCAGACTAGTGCACTGTTATTTTTGCTTCACTGTATAGTTTTTCATATCTCTGCCAAAGATGTTTTTCCCCCCTGACCCTATTTCTCTGTGTCTTAAGTTGGTATGACTGGTTTTACATCCTGTGTGTTATCTGACTATCTCAAGGAATACTTGCATAAAATGAGACCCTCTTAGAAAAAAAATTGCATACCGTTGCTGAAGCCTTGCTGTGTACTGACAGAGAGCTCTTAAAACTATCTGAAGATATACAGAGCTGAGTATATTTTTCTGGCACTTCAGAGTTGTATCCTGGTAATTGTTTCACTAATGTTACATCATTGCTGGCTGACTTCAGAGTAGTGCACTGTTATTTTGGCTTCATTGTATAGTTTTTCAAATCTCTGTTGAATGTGTTTTTCCCCGCACCCCCTATTTCCCTGAGTCTTAAGTTGGTATAACTGGTTTTACATCCTGTGTGTTATCTGACCATCTCAAGGGTTACTTGCATAAAATTAGACCCTCTTAGTAAAAAAGTCTGCATATCATTGCTGGAGCCTTCCTGTGTCCTGACAGAGTGCTCTTCAAACTATTTGGAGATATACAGAGCGGAGTATATTTTTTGGCACTTCAGAGTTGTGTACTGGTAATTGTTGTTTGACTAATTTTATATCATTGCTGGCTGATTTCAGAGTTATGCACTTTTATTTTTGCTTGACTGTATAGTTTTTCAGATCTCTGCTGAAGGTGTTTTTCCCCATCCTCGATTTATCTGTGTCTTAAGATGGTATAACTGGTTTTACATCCTGTGTGTTATCTCACTATCTCAAGGATTACTTGCATAAGATTAGACCCTCTTAGTAAAAAAGTCTGCATATCATTGCTGGAGCCTTCCTGTGTCCTGACAGAGTGCTCTTCAAACTATCTGGAGATATACAGAGCTGAGTATTTTTTTCTGGCCCTTCAGAGTTGTGCACTGGTAATTGTTGTTTGACTAATTTGATATCATTGCTGGCTGACTTCAGAGTTGTGCACTGTTATTTTTGCTTCACTGGATAGTTTTTCAGATCTCTGGTGAAGGTGTTTTCCCCCAGCCCCCATTTCTCTGTGTCTTAAGTTGGTATAACTGGTTTTACATCTTGTGTGTTATCTGACCATCTCAAGGATTACTTGCATAAAATTAGACCCTCTTAGTAAAAAAGTATGCATATCATTGCTGGAGCCTTGCTGTGTCCTGACAGAGTGCTCTTCAAACTATCTGGAGATATACAGAGCTGAGTATATTTTTTTGGCACTTCAGAGTTGTGTACTGGTAATTGTTTTACTAATTTTATATCATTGCTGGCTGATTTCAGAGTTGTGCACTGGTATTTTTGCTTTACTGTATAGTTTTTCAGATCTCTGCTGAAGGTGTTTTCCTCCCTCCCCCTATTATTCTGTGTCTTAAGTTGGTATAACAGGTTTTACATCCTGTGTGTTATCTGACTATCTCAAGGATTACTTGCATAAAATTAGACCCTCTTAGTAAAAAAAGTCTGCTTATCATTGCTGGAGCCTTCCTGTGTCCTGACAGAGTGCTCTTCAAACTATCTGGAGATATACAGAGCTGAGTATATTTTTTGGCACTTCAGAGTTGTGTACTGGTAATTGTTGTTTGGCTAATTTTATATCATTGCTGGCTGATTTCAGAGTTGTGCACTGTTATTTTTGCTTGACTGTATAGTTTTTCAGATCTCTGCTGAAGGTGTTTTTCCCCATCCCCCATTTATCTGTGTCTTAAGTTGGTATAACTGGTTTTACATCCTGTGTGTCATCTGACTATCTCAAGGATTACTTGCATAAGATTAGACCCTCTTAGTAAAAATGTCTGCATATCATTGCTGGAGCCTTCCTGTGTCCTGACAGAGTGCTCTTCAAACTATCTGGAGATATACAGAGATGAGTATTTTTTTCTGGCACTTGAGATGTGCACTGGTAATTGTTGTTTGACTAATATTATATAATTACTGGATGAGTTCAGAGTTGTGCACTGTTATTTTTGCTTTACTGTATCGTTTTTCAGATCTCTGCTGAAGGTGTTTTCCCCCCTCCCCCTGTTTCTCTGTGTCTTAAGTTGGTATAACTGGTTTTACATCCTGTGTGTTATCTGACGATGTCAAGGATTACTTGCATAAAATAAGACCCTCTTAGTAAAAAAGTCTGCATATCATTGCTGGAGCCTTGCTGTGTCCTGACAGAGTGCTCTTCAAACTATCTGGAGATATACAGAGCTGAGTATATTTTTCTGGCACTTCACAGTTTGCATTGGTAATTGTTGTTTGCTAATTTTATATAATTCCTGCCTGAATTCAGAGTTGTGCACTGTTATTTTTGGTTCACTGTATAGCTTTTGAGATCTCTGCTGAAGGTGTTTTTCACCCCTCCCCCTATTTCTCTGTGTCTTAAGTTGGTATAACTGGTTTTACATCATATGTGTTATCTGATCATCTCAAGGAATACTTGAATAAATTTAGACCCTCTTAGTAAAAAAAGTCTGCATAGCATTGCTGGAGCCTTCCAGTCTCCTGACAGAGTGCTCTTCAAACTATCTGGAGATATACAGAGCTGAGTATATTTTTGTGGCACTTCAGAGGTGTGTACTGGTAATTGTTGTTTGACTAATTTTATATCACTCCTGCCTGACTTCAGCGTTGTGCACTGTTATTTTTGCTTAACTGTATAGTTTTTCAGATCTCTGCTGAAGGTGTTTTCCCCCCTCCCTCTATTTCTCTGTGGCTTAAGTTGGTATAACTGGTTTTACATCCTGTGTGTTATCTGACCATCTCAAGGATTACTTGCATAAAATTAGATCTCTTAGTAAAAAAGTCTGCATATCATTGCTGGAGCCTTGCTGTGGCCTGACAGAGTGCTCTTGAAACTATCTGAAGATATACAGAGCTGAGTATATTTTTCTGGAGCTCCAGAGTTGTGTACTGGTAATTGTTGTATGACTAATTTTATATTATTGCTGCCTGAATTCAGAGTTGTGCACTGCAATTTTTGCTTCACTGTATAGTTTTTCAGATCTCTGCTGAAGGTGTTTTCCCCTTTCCACCTATTTCTCTGTGTCTTAAGTAGGTATAACTGGTTTTACATCCTGTGTGTTATCTGATCATCTCAAGGATTACTTGCATAAAATTAGACCCTCTTAGTAAAAAAGTCTGCTTATCATTGCTGGAGCCTTCCTGTGTCCTGACAGAGTGCTCTTCAAACTATCTGGAGATATACAGAGCTGAGTATATTTTTTGGCACTTCAGAGTTGTGTACTGGTAATTGTTGTTTGGCTAATTTTATATCATTGCTGGCTGATTTCAGAGTTGTGCACTGTTATTTTTGCTTGACTGTATAGTTTTTCAGATCTCTGCTGAAGGTGTTTTTCCCCATCCCCCATTTATCTGTGTCTTAAGTTGGTATAACTGGTTTTACATCCTGTGTGTCATCTGACTATCTCAAGGATTACTT
Organism: Protopterus annectens; assembly: GCF_019279795.1. Taxonomy (NCBI): domain Eukaryota; kingdom Metazoa; phylum Chordata; order Ceratodontiformes; family Protopteridae; genus Protopterus; species Protopterus annectens. The sequence goes on along the minus strand of NC_056727.1, from coordinate 1,041,782 downwards.
GCATAAGATTAGACCCTCTTAGTAAAAATGTCTGCATATCATTGCTGGAGCCTTCCTGTGTCCTGACAGAGTGCTCTTCAAACTATCTGGAGATATACAGAGATGAGTATTTTTTTCTGGCACTTGAGTTGTGCACTGGTAATTGTTGTTTGACTAATATTATATAATTACTGGATGAGTTCAGAGTTGTGCACTGTTATTTTTGCTTTACTGTATCGTTTTCAGATCTCTGCTGAAGATGTTTTTCCCCTCCCCCTGTTTCTCTGTGTCTTAAGTTGGTATAACTGGTTTTACATCCTGTGTGTTATCTGACGATGTCAAGGATTACTTGCATAAAATAAGACCCTCTTAGTAAAAAAGGCTGCATATCATTGCTGGAGCCTTGCTGTGTCCTGACAGAGTGCTCTTCAAACTATCTGGAGATATACAGAGCTGAGTATATTTTTCTGGCACTTCACAGTTTGCATTGGTAATTGTTGTTTGCTAATTTTATATAATTCCTGCCTGAATTCAGAGTTGTGCACTGTTATTTTTGGTTCACTGTATAGCTTTTGAGATCTCTGCTGAAGGTGTTTTTCACCCCTCCCCCTATTTCTCTGTGTCTTAAGTTGGTATAACTGGTTTTACATCATATGTGTTATCTGATCATCTCAAGGAATACTTGCATAAATTTAGACCCTCTTAGTAAAAAAACTCTGCATAGCATTACTGGAGCCTTCCAGTCTCCTGACAGAGTGCTCTTCAAACTATCTGGAGATATACAGAGCTGAGTATATTTTTGTGGCACTTCAGAGGTGTGTACTGGTAATTGTTGTTTGACTAATTTTATATCACTCCTGCCTGACTTCAGCGTTGTGCACTGTTATTTTTGCTTAACTGTATAGTTTTTCAGATCTCTGCTGAAGGTGTTTTCCCCCCTCCCTCTATTTCTCTGTGGCTTAAGTTGGTATAACTGGTTTTACATCCTGTGTGTTATCTGACCATCTCAAGGATTACTTGCATAAAATTAGATCTCTTAGTAAAAAAGTCTGCATATCATTGCTGGAGCCTTGCTGTGGCCTGACAGAGTGCTCTTGAAACTATCTGAAGATATACAGAGCTGAGTATATTTTTCTGGAGCTCCAGAGTTGTGTACTGGTAATTGTTGTATGACTAATTTTATATTATTGCTGCCTGAATTCAGAGTTGTGCACTGCTATTTTTGCTTCACTGTATAGTTTTTCAGATCTCTGCTGAAGGTGTTTTCCCCTTTCCACCTATTTCTCTGTGTCTTGTATAACTGGTTTTACATCCTGTGTGTTATCTGATCATCTCAAGGATTACTTGCATAAAATTACACCCTCTTAGTAATAAAATCTGCATATAATTGCTGGAGCCTTCCTGTATCCTGACAGTGCTCTTCAAACTATCTGGAGATATACAGAGCTGAGTATATTTTTCTGGCACTTCAGGGTTGTGTACTGGTAATTGTTGATTGACTAATTTTATATCATTGCTGGCTGAGTTCAAAGTTGTGCACTGTTATTTTTGCTTTACTGTACAATTTTTCAGATCTCTGCTGAAGGTGTTTTCCCCCCTCCCCCTATTTCTCTGTGTCTTAAGTTGGTATAACTGGTTTTACATCGTGTGTGTTATCTGATCATCTCAAGGATTACTTGCATAAAATTAGACCCTCTTAGAAAAAAGTTTGCATATCATTGCTGGAGCCTTCCTGTGTACTGACAGAGCGCTCTTCAAACTATCTGGAGATATACAGAGCTGAGTATATTTTTCTGGCACTTCAGAGTTGTATCCTGGTAATTGTTTGACTAATGTTACATAATTGCTGGCTGACTTCAGAGTAGTGCACTGTTATTTTTGCTTCATTGTATAGTTTTTCAAATCTCTGTTGAATGTGTTTTTCCCCGCTCCCCCTATTTCCCTGTGTCTTAAGTTGGTTTTACATCCTGTGTGTTATCTGACCATCTCAAGGGTTACTTGCATAAAATTAGACCCTCTTAGTAAAAAAGTCTGCATATCATTGCTGGAGCCTTCCTGTGTCCTGACAGAGTGCTCTTCAAACTATCTGGAGATATACAGAGCTGAGTATATTTTTTGGCACTTCAGAGTTGTGTACTGGTAATTGTTGTTTGACTAATTTTATATCATTGCTGGCTGATTTCAGAGCTGTGCACTGTTATTTTTGCTTGACTGTATAGTTTTTCAGATCCCTGCTGAAGGTGTTTTTCCCCATCCCCCATTTATCTGTGTCTTAAGTTGGTATAACTGGTTTTACATCCTGTGTGTTATCTGACTATCTCAAGGATTACTTGCATAAGATTAGACCCTCTTAGTAAAAAAGTCTGCATATCATTGCTGGAGCCTTCCTGTGTCCTGACAGAGTGCTCTTCAAACTATCTGGAGATATACAGAGCTGAGTATTTTTTTCTGGCACTTCAGAGTTGTGCACTGGTAATTGTTGTTTGACTAATTTTACATAATTGCTGGCTGAGTTCAGAATTGTGCACTGTTATTTTTGCTTTAGTGTATAGTTTTTCCGATCTCTTCTGAAGGTGTTTTCCCCCTCCCCATGTTTCTCTGTGTCTTAAGTTGGTATAACTGGTTTTACATCCTGTGTGCTATCTGACGATGTCAAGGATTACTTGCATAAAATTAGACCCTCTTAGTAAAAAAGTCTGCATATCATTGCTGGAGCCTTGCTGTGTCCTGACAGAGTGTTCTTCACACTATCTGGAGATATACAGCGCTGAGTATATTTTTCTGGCACTTCAGAGGTTGCACTGGTAATTGCTGTTTGACTAATTTTATATCATTCCTGCCTGACTTCAGACTTGTGCACTGTTATTTTTGCTTCACTGTATAGTTTTTGAGATCTCTGCTGAAGGTGTCCCCCCCACCCCCTATTTCTCTGTGTCTTAATTTGGTATAACTGGTTTTACATCCTATGTGTTATCTGATCATCGCAAGGATTACTTGCATAAATTTAGACCCTTTTAGTAAAAAAGTCTGCATAGCATTGCTGGAGCCTTGTAGTGGCCTGACAGAGTGCTCTTCACACTATCTGGAGATATACAGAGCTGAGTATATTTTTCTGGCACTTCAGAGTTGTGTACTGGTAATTGTTGTTTGACTAATTTTATATGATTGCTGCCTGAATTCAGACTTGTGCACTGTTATTTTTGCTTCACTGTATAGTTTTTGAGATCTCTGCTGAACGTGTTTTTCCCCCCTCCCCCTGTTTCTCTGTGTCTTAAGTTGGTATAACTGGTTTTACATCCTGTGTGTTATCTGACCATCTCAAGGGTTACTTGCATAAAATTAGACCCTCTTAGTAAAAAAGTCTGCATATCATTGCTGGAGCCTTCCTGTGTCCTGACAGAGTGTTCTTCAAACTTTTTGGAGATATAGAGAGCTGAGTATATTTTTTTGGCACTTCAGAGTTGTGTACTGGTAATTGTTGTTTGACTAATTTTATATCATTGCTGTCTGATTTCAGAGTTGTGCACTGTTATTTTTGCTTGACTGTATAGTTTTTCAGATCTCTGCTGTAGGTGTTTTTCCCCATCCCCCATTTTTCTGTGTCTTAAGTTGGTATAACTGGTTTTACATCCTGTGTGTTATCTGACCATCTCAAGGATTACTTGCATAAAATTAGACCCTCTTAGTAAAAAAGTCTGCATATCATTGCTGGAGCCTTCCTGTGTTCTGACAGAGTGCTCTTCAAACTATCTGGAGATATACAGAGCTGAGTATATTTTTTTTGGCACTTCAGAGTTGTGTACTGGTAATTGTTGTTTTACTAATTTTATATCATTGCTGGCTGAGTTCGGAGTTGTGCACTGTTATTTTTGCTTTACTGTATAGTTTTTCAGATCTCTGATGAAGGTGTTTTCCTCCCTCCCCCATTTCTCTGTGTCTTAAGTTGGTATAACTTGTTTTACATCCTGTGTGTTATCTGACGATGTCAAGGATTACTTGCATAAAATTAAACCCTCTTAGTAAAAAAGTCTGCATGTCATTGCTGGAGCCTTGCTGTGTCCTGACAGAGTGCTCTTCACACTATCTGGAGATATACAGAGCTCAGTATATTTTCCTGGCACTTCAGAGGTTGCACTGGTAATTGTTGTTTGACTAATTTTATATCATTCCTGCCTGACTTCAGAGTTATGCACTGTTATTTTTGCTTCACTGTATAGTTTTCGAGCTCTCTGCTGAAGGTGTTTTTCCCCTCTCCCCCTATTTCTCTGTGTCTCAAGTTGGTATAACTGGTTTTACATCCTATGTGTTATCTGATCATCGCAAGGATTACTTGCATAAATTTAGACCCTCTTAGTAAAAAAGTCTGCATAGCATTGCTGGAGCCTTCCTGTGTCCTGACAGAGTGCTCTTCAAACTATCTGGTTATATTCAGAGTTGAGTATATTTTTCTGGCACTTCAGAGTTCTGTACTGGTAATTGTTGTTTGACTAATTTTACATCATTGCTGCCTGACTTCAGAGTTGTGCAGTTATTTTTGCTTAACTGTATAGTTTTTCAGATATCTGCTGAAGGTATTTTTCCCTCCTCTTGCTATTTCTCTGTGGCTTAAGTTGGTATTACTGGTTTTACATCCTGTGTGTTATCTGACCATCTCAAGGATTACTTGCATAAAATTAGATCTCTTAGTAAAAAAGTCTGCGTATCATTGCTGGAGCCTTGCTGTGGCCTGACAGACTGCTCTTCAAACTATCTGGAGATATACAGAGCTGAGTATATTTTTCTGGCACTTCAGGGTTGTGTACTGGTAATTGTTGATTGGCTAATTTCATATCATTGCTGGCTGACTTCAGTGTTGTGCACTGTTATTTTTGCTTCACTGGATAGTTTTTCAGATCTCTGCTGAAGGTGTTTTGACCCAGCCCCCATTTCTCTGTGTGTTCATAGGTTCATAGGTTCATACTAGGCTATCTGCCCAAGGGCATTTATAAGCCTAGCCCATAGTTATGTGGCTTTCGCCACCCCTTTGGTTTGAATAAAACTATGCCTAGTATTTTGCTGTGCCTCTGTCAAGCAGTGACACTGAAGTAATCCCTGGGGTATATCTGCGATCTCCCATCCATTGGTCAAGATTCCTCTTGAACAAGGCCAGCGAGGTGCTCTGCCTCACATGTACTGGGATTTTGTTCCACAGCATAGGGAGTCTCTGGGTGATGAATCTGTCCCTCCAGCACGTTCTATTAATAACCGTGTCAAGGTTTAAGTCTCCCGCCCTTGTGGTTCTGAGGGATCTAGATTTTTTGAGGTGAAGCATATTCATCAAATCTGGGTTTGACATGGCCTTATATGTCAGGCACAGGTCACCTCTGAGCAAGCGGTATGAGACTGAATGGAGCTGGAGTTCTTTCAGTCGGGCAGCATAAGACATATTTTGAGACCCTTTATCCTTTTGGTGAGGAACTTTTGGGGCCTTTCCAGCTGCTGCAGGTGTCGGGTCAGATACATTCCGAATGGGGCATTGTACTCAATCATAGGTCTAATGAGTGATGAGTACAGGGGGACGATGACCTCCCTTGATCTAGATGTGAATCCCTTCATGATCAGGTGGGCAATGTAGAAGGTTTTCCTGACTACTTTAGCAACATGAGTGTCAAATGAAAGGCTAGTGTCAACCTGGGTCCCTAGGTCCCTGATGACTTCTTCTGTGCTCAGTGGATTGCCACCTATATGGTAGCTAGGGGTAACCTTGTTTTTCCCGAAGGGTATGACTATGCATTTCTTGGCGTTTAACTTTAGGCCATGGCTCTGGCATCAGTTATCCGTTTCTGTGAGGCCCTTCTGAAGGATATCTGTGTCAGAAGTGTTTTCGACTATGGCGCCCAGTTTGCAGTCATCTGCAAACTTTGTCAGCCATAACCCTCCTGTGTTTGCTTGTACTTCAGAAAAGTAGATGCCGAACAAGAGTGGACCCAGGACTGAGCCCTGTGGGACACCACTTGTGACAGGCTTTGAGTCTGACATGGCTCCAGCAACTCTGACCCTGTGGGTTCTGTCACTTAGCCAGTCTGCAACCCATCTTGTGATGTATGGGTTTACATTCAAGCTGATGAGTTTTTCGATGATGCCTGAGTGGGGTATTGTGCCGAAGGCCTTTGCCAGGTCGAGGTAGGCTGTATGGACTGCCTTTCTCTCATCAATGGCCTTGGTGACTGTTTCGAAAAAGTCAACCAAGTTTAAAATGCATGATCTGCCTTTGACAAAGCCAAACTGGGTTGGATCCAAAGTCTGCAAGTTCCCTATGTCTTTATTTATAAGTTCCATTATGATCCTCTCCATGGCTTTGCAGATAAGGCTTGTCAAGCTAATGGGATGGTAATTTCCAGGGTCGGTGGAGGCACCGCCCTTGTGAAGTGGGAGCACAGTCGCCGTGCGCCACTCCTTGGGTACGTATCCTGAGGTGATGCTAAGATTAAACAGCTGTCCTAACTGCGGGTTTAATTCCTCATTGAGTTCGTGGAGCACACAGCCGGGGACACCATCCGGTCCCATGGATGCTGTGTTTTTTGCCTTGGAGAGAGCAGTTCTCACCTGGGCGTTGGAGATGGTTGGGGGGCTACAATCCTCTGGTATAGATATCTCTCCTTTTGGGGGGAGGGGGGAAGAAGTTTGCACTGAACCTGTCAGCCAGTATGTTGGCAATGTGTGTAGGTACAGTAATCTTCACATCATTTTGAACTAATTCTGAGCATATCTGGGAGTTTCTTCCTAGGTTTCTAACATAGCTAAAGAAGGTCTTATGATTGTCTTTTGTGTCCTTGGCTATTTTTCTCTCAAAATTTGCCTTTGATAATTTTATGAGAGCTCTTAGTTTTTTACTTATAATGATCAAAGGTGTCTTACCTTTCAAGGATTTTGCTCTATCTTGTAGTAGCTTCCTCCTTTTGTTGTAGAGCTTGTTTATGGCTGGGGTCCACCAGACTGGACGCTTGCCTTTGGTACAAAGAGTCTTAGTTTTGTTTGGGATTGCCTGATCCATGCAGTCCTGTAGGTGCTGGTAGAAGGCATTTGTAAGTGATTCAGCGGTTTGAGTAATGTTTACCACTGGCTCAGGGGCCTTAAAGGAGACCACACTAGTTTTTAGAAGTGTGAAGTCGGCTTTTGAGAAGTTTTTCACTGTGGTCTTTTTTATTTCAGGTGGGGCGGGATGAGGACCTCCAGCGAGATTAGTTTATGATCTGATCTCACCAGTGAGGGGTATACTTCCGGTGTTGAACATTGTGATCCCATGTTCGTGATGATGAGATCAAGTATGTTTCCTCCTCTTGTGGGGATGGTGACTAGTTGTTCCATGGCATTTGAGTTTATGAACTCCAGGAACCTTTGGGCTAGAGTGTTTGGGCTTGAGTAGTGTTCCCAGTCTATATTAGGGTAGTTGAAGTCACCTAGTATGATGGTGTTTGGAGATACATTTATCCCCTCCAGTGTTTTCAGGAAGGCCATGTGAGGTTCCTGAGTTTGAGAGGGTGGCCTGTAACATGCTACAAATTACAGAGCAGTCTTGCCTATGGTTAATTGCACCTGGATGGTCTCCGATGCATCGTGCGTTGCCACCAACCTTGAGGTGTGGGTGTCCTTTATGAATATGGACACCCCCCCCCTCCTTTTGTGGTGTTGTCCGGATTTTGGGGCCGGAACGCATGATATGAGGTGAAACCTGATAGTGCTGGGGTGCTCTCAGGAGCCTTGAACCAAGTTTCTGTCACAGCACAGACATCGATGTTCTCCATACTGAGAAGGGCCTCGAGTGCGTGCATCTTGAGATTGAGACTTCTGGCATTGAGCAGCATTACCCTTAGTTTTTTTTCCTTTTTTGTGTTCTAGGGTGGTAGGTTTAGAATTTGAGCCGTGCCTAAAAAAGGCACTATGGGGGTGGCAAGAGCCTTTGCCAATATCCAGAAGCCCAGGGGTGACAGGTGCAAGCCGTCCCTTGCGAAGCAGCGTGGCTTGTCCAGCATGTCATCCCAGACAGACAGACATTGGATCCTCTTTGAATGACACCAGAATTTAAGCCAATTATTAAAGCTGATCATCTTATCACTGTATTGTGGCATCATTCTAGGTGAAGGTAGGATACTGCTCAAGGTCAGGGTCATACCTGCTTGGGCTACATAATCAGAGAGCTCCTCAATGTCTCTTTTCATGTAGTCCAAGGAGGTACGTCTCAGGTCGTTGACACCAGCGTGGACAATGACTGAGTCGTACTTGTACCTGCTGTTGAGAGACCTGAGTGCTTGCGTTATGTGGCGGATTCTAGTGCCCGACAGGCAGCTTACTGTGACCTTCTCCTTACTCAGTCTGGTGGCGGGGCGACGCCAGTGTGTCTGACTATGGAGTCACCAATGACGAGTATGTCTGGCATTGTGTTTGGCCTTAAGGGCTGTGACTGTTTGACACTCTGCCTGTGTGGTCTATATGTTGCATGTGTTTGGTCCTGAGGTGGTAGTTGTTTGGGTGTCTGCTTTGGTGGCCTCTGCTGTTTTGGTAGATTTTTGATCAGAGCCTCCGAGTATGTCTTTGTGTGATTATGTGTATGATTTGAAGTTGTGATGGTACTATGTGTAACTGGGTATGTAGTGTGTGTGGTTACCTTCTCCTCCTGTCTGGTCTTGCCAGTCGTATGTTGAGAGAGCTCAGCCTCCAGCTTGGCCATATAGTTGCATCTCTCGCATGTATTTGTGTTTTGTGGGAGAAGGAGAGGATTGTCTGTGTACATGAGGCAATTGTAACATTGCCTCAATATTCCCAGGTTCACCAGTTGAGCAGGAGAGGACACTAGCAACTGATCCCTCGACATGCTAGAAGTAATAGATAAAAAAACTTACAAAAGACTCCGGGGGATGTGGGTTCTAGGCTGGTGGGGTACTATCTATAATAAAAGTGCTTTATCAAGGTGCAAGTACTGTAGGAGCAAGTGCTAGGCTTTACAGATAGAGAATAGTCTACTTGGGAATCAAGTAGAGATGAACTTTTTAGTAATAGGATACGCTGGTTAGATCAGCAGTACAGTTTGAGGAAGGTAGTTATAAGGGAAAATTTGAAGAGTGGAATTTAGGTAGCCCGAATAGTTTAACCTTGTTAAACCGCCGCTGCTCTTGTGTGCAACAGTGGTAACTCCGCGCTAAATCGTGCTAACGCGTGCTTTATAGTAGGGGGCTGGAAAAAACAGGAAATGACCCAAAATGGCCAACGAATTACTAGTTGCTGTCTCTAACCACTCCTCTGAGGACAACAAGCAGCTCAGTACTCCCCACTCCCACTGGTGAGTAAAGAAACTACCTCTGGCCACACAAGAAAATGGAGGAACACAGGAACCAAATACAAAGCCCAGGGATCAGCAAAATCTGATCACTGGAACAACTAGCTAGGAAAGTTTAGGAAAGGAGAAGTATTTTTTTGGGGTTTTTTTTAGTTTTTTTGCAAACAGACAGAAAAAAATACAGTAAATGCTTTGTTTTCGACTAAATTGCTATCAAAGGCTGGTACACTTGAGTGTATTAGCCTGTTTGTTACTTTTAAGCAAAACTTTAGCCAACAAGTGCAATCAACAATTTAAGCACAGAAAAACAGGAAATAAGGTAATAAAACAGTAATATAGGCACAAACAGTAGTCGAAAAGCTCAAAAGATCGAAAAATGCAAAATAAAAAGTTTAAAAATACTTATAATCAAGAAAGTTGCTTTTTCTGCTCTCTGCTGGCTTAGGAACTCTGCAGGGGACCACGAGGAGCTATGCCAAGTTCTCTAATGCCAGAAAAGCCCGCCAAAGCGTGCTTTATAGCAGGGGGCTGGAAAAAACAGGAAATGACCCAAAATGGCCAACGAATTACTAGTTGCTGTCTCTAACCACTCCTCTGAGGACAAACAAGCAGCTCAGTACTCCCCACTCCCACTGGTGAGTAAAGAAACTACCTCTGGCCACACAAGAAAATGGAGGAACACAGGAACCAAATACAAAGCCCAGGGATCAGCAAAATCTGATCACTGGAACAACTAGCTAGGAAAGTTAAGGAAAGGAGAAGTATTTTTTTGGGTTTATTTTTGCAAACAGACAGAAAAAATACAGTAAATGCTTTGTTTTCGACTAAATTGCTATCAAAGGCTGGTACACTTCAGTGTATTAGCCTGTTTGTTACTTTTAAGCAAAACTTTAGCCAACAAGTGCAATCAACAATTTAAGCACAGAAAAACAGGAAATAAGGTAATAAAACAGTAATATAGGCACAAACAGTAGTCGAAAAGCTCAAAAGATCGAAAAATGCAAAATAAAAAGTTTAAAAAATACTCATAATCAAGAAAGTTGCTTTTTCTGCTCTCTGCTGGCTTAGGAACTCTGCAGGGGACCACGAGGAGCTATGCCAAGTTCTCTAAGTTAAGTTAAGTTGGTATAACTGGTTTTACATCCTGTGTGTTATCTGATCATCTCAAGGATTACTTGCATAAAATTAGACCCTCTTAGTAAAAAAGGTCTGCATATTATTGCTGGAGCCTTCCTTTGTCCTGACAGAGTGCTCTTCAAACTATCTGGAGATATACAGAGCTGAGTATATTTTTCTGGCACTTCAGAATTGTATACTGGTAATTGTTGTTTGACTAATTTTATATCATTGCTGGCTGATTTCAGAGTTGTGCACTGTTATTTTTGCTTGACTGTATAGTTTTTCAGATGTCTGCTGAAGGTGTTTTTCCCCATCCCCCATTTATCTGTGTCTTAAGTTGGTATAACTGGTTTTACATCCTGTGTGTTATCTGACCATCTCAAGGATTACTTGCATAAAATTAGACCCTCTTAGTAAAAACGTCTGCATATCATTGCTGGAGCCTTCCTGTGTCCTGACAGAGTGCTCTTCAAACTATCTGGAGATATACAGAGCTGCGTATTTTTTTTCTGGCACTTCAGAGTTGGGCACTGGTAATTGTTGTTTGACTAATTTCATATCATTGCTGGCTGACTTCAGAGTTGCGCACTGTTATTTTTGCTTCACTGGATAGTTTTTCAGATCTCTGCTGAAGGTGTTTTTCCCCAGCCCCCATTTCTCTGGGTCTTAAGTTGGTATAACTGGTTTTACATCTTGTGTGTTATCTGACCATCTCAAAGATTACTTGCATAAAATTAGACCCTCTTAGTAAAAAAGTATGCATATCATTGCTGGAGCCTTCCTGTGTCCTGACAGAGTGCTCTTCAAACTATCTGGAGATATACAGAGCTGAGTATATTTTTTGGCACTTCAGAGTTGTGTACTGGTAATTGTTGTTTTACTAATTTTATATCATTGATGGCTGAGTTCAGAGTTGTGCACTGTTATTTTTGCTTCACTGTATAGTTTTTCAGATCTCTGCTGAAGGTGTTTTCCTCCCTCCCCCAATTTCTCTGTGTCTTAAGTTGGAACAACTGGTTTTACATCCTGTGTGTTATCTGACGATGTCAAGGATTACTTGCATAAAATTAGACCCTCTTAGTAAAAAAGTCTGCATATCATTGCTGGAGCCTTGCTGTGTCCTGACAGAGTGCTCTTCTCACTATCTGGAGATATACAGAGCTGAGTATATTTTTCTGGCACTTCAGAATTGTATACTGGTAATTGTTGTTTGACTAATTTTATATCACTGCTGGCTGATTTCAGAGTTGTGCACTGTTATTTTTGCTAGACTGTATAGTTTTTCAGATGTCTGCTGAAGGTGTTTTTCCCCATCCCCCATTTATCTGTGTCTTAAGCTGGTATAACTGGTTTTACATCCTGTGTGTTATCTGACCATCTCAAGGATTACTTGCATAAAATTAGACCCTCTTAGTAAAAACGTCTGCATATCATTGCTGGAGCCTTCCTGTGTCCTGACAGAGTGGTCTTCAAACTATCTGGAGATATACAGAGCTGAGTATTTTTTTTCTGGCACTTCAGAGTTGGGCACTGGTAATTGTTGTTTGACTAATTTCATATCATTGCTGGCTGACTTCAGAGTTGTGCACTGTTATTTTTGCTTCACTGTATAGTTTTTCACATCTCTGCTGAAGGTGTTTCACCCCCTCCCCCTATTTCTCTGTGTCTTAAGTTGGTATAACTGGTTTTACAACCTGTGTGTTATCTGACCATCTCAAGGTTTACTTGCATAAAATTAGACCCTCTTAGCGAAAAAGTCTGCATATCATTGCTGGATCCTTCCTGTGTCCTGACAGAGTGCCCTTCAAACTATCTGGAGATATACAGAGCTGAGTATATTTTTCTGGCATTTCAGAGTTGTGTACTGGTAATTGTTGTTTGACTAATTTTATATCATTGCTGGCTGACTTCAGAGTTGTGCACTGTTATTTTTGCTTCACTGTATAGTTTTTCAGATCTCTGCTGAAGGTGTCTCCCCTATTTCTCTGCGTCTTAAGTTGGTATAACTGGTTTTACATCCTGTGTGTTATCTGACCATCTCAAACATTATTTGCATAAAATTAGACCCTCTTAGTAAAAAAGTCTGTTTATCATTGCTGGAGCCTTCCTGTGTCCTGACAGTGCTCTTCAAACTATCCGGAGGTATACAGAGCTGAGTAGGCGAAATTGAAGTGTATTAACCCACCAGATGCGCAGTAGCAAGCCCTGCCCAAACCCCACCTGCGACCATTATGTCTGCACCACCCACTGTTTGATTGAAAGATGCCACCAAAACACTAGGTAATATAGACCTACAAACAGATTAGCAAAATTATAAACTAAATAGAGAAAAAATTATACGTATATACATATAACAGTAATTATATGCTTAGTGCAAAATAAGAAGTTATGTACCTACCATAATGTTCCATGTTAGTTGTCTTCTTCTCGCCTTCTTTCTTGCTGGATGGGTTCGGAGCCGATCCTCGGCTGTGACTCGGCCAATACTAAAGCTCGAGAGCTAATTCCACCGGCTCGGGGCTCCCCTATATCCCACAATGCTAGGCGGTAACTACTCAGATCTCTTTTGATAGCTATACCAAGCAACCCTATTCTCCATAGAATGGAGTTGGGAAACCCACCTCAAAATAACCTGCATGAAAGGTATCGCAGACCTAAGAAAGGAGAAAAAGAGGTGGAAGAACGTGTGGGAATGACAACTTCCAGAGGAAGAACACAAACTGAATTCCTGTCGGTCTGTCCAAGCTTGGGGGAAGGAGGCCAGTAAGGGGCAATGAGGATCATTGTCACTCTCAAGGTGATGGCTTTCTGAATTAGTTGAGATATCAGTAGAAAGGGGGGAAAGGCATACAGAAGTCCCCGGGGCCAATCGTGAACTAGAGTGTCTCTGGTGGGATGGCCTGGTAACGGGAAGAGAGTGAAGAAGTCGTGACACTTGCTGTTTTGGGGAGTAGCAAAAAGATTGCAGTAAGGCTGGCCCCATCTTAGGAATACTTCTTCTAGAACTGATTTCTTTAGAGACCAGTCATGGGGCATGAGAATTGCCCTGCTCAATTTGTCTGCAATAACGTTGGATTTCCCGGGAATGTGCGTTGCTATCAGAAAACGCTGAGAAGAGATCGCCCATTGCCAAAGTCTGAGTGCCTCTCGACATAAAGGGTATGATCTGGTTCCGCCTTGTTTGCTGATGTACCACACTACGGACATGTTGTCCGTTTGAATTGCAATAGTCCCAGTGGGAAGAGAGTCGTGAAGGGCTTGCAACGCTAAAAGCACTGCTCTCATCTCTAAGACATTTATGTGCAAGTGGCACTCGAAAGGTTGCCACATGCCTTGGACTGTCCTGCCCTGATAATTCCCCCCCCCCACCCGATCAGGGAGGCGTCTGTTGTCAACTTGGCGACTGGGGGGGGAGAGTGAAGGGTCTTCCTCGGAGAAGTTGAGGTGGTGTGATCCACCAAGACAGTTGATTCTTGCATGACTGAGTTATCAAAAGGGTATGGGACATCGGGAGCTGTTGAAAGGACCATTGAGTAAACAGCATCCATTGGAGGATCCTCATGTGAAAGCGAGCCAAGGGGAGAAGGGGAATAGCTGCTGCCATGAGTCCTAACACCTTCAAAACTAATCTGGCTTTGACTTTGTTGCATTGTAAGAGAAGGGAAACTTGTTTTTGAATATCTGACACTCTCTGCTCTGTGAGTCTGGCTGAAAGATTGAGTGTGTTTAAGGTGGCGTCTATAAAGGTAATAGATTGACAAGGCGACAAGGCAGATTTTGTTTAAATTTATCGAAATGCCTATAGCTTGGCAAGATTGGATGGTGAAGTCCCTGGATAGAAGAACCTGATGCCTGGTGGTGGCAGTAAGGAGCCAGTCGTCCAAATATGGAAACACCTGGAATCCTCAACGTCTCAAGTGAGCCGCAACCACTACCGTGCATTTGGTAAACACCCTGGGGGCTGTGGTGAGGCCAAAGGGCAGGGCTCTAAATTGGTTATGACTGGCTCCCAGCCGGAAGCGGAGAAACCTCCTGTAGCGCCTGTTCATTTTGATATGGTAGTATCCATCCTGAAGGTCTATAGAGCACATCCAATTGTCCTGACCCAGAAAGGGAAGAATGGACTGTAGCGTGACCATCCGGAATTTCGTTCTTTGAACTGATTTGTTCAGTCTGCTGAGATCCAAAATAGGTCTCCAGTCCTCTGTCTTTTTTGGTACCAAAAAGAATTTGGAGTAGATTCCGGATCCTTGTTGGTCTGCCGGGACTGGTTGGATGGCTCTTTTTAAAAGCAGCTTTGAAATTTCTAGTGCTGCTTGGTCTCTCAGACCGGGTGGAACGTCTGGAAGAGGCCCTTTTGGTTGATGTGGGGTGTGGATAAATGGGATTTTGTAGCCCTCGGATATGATCGACTGTACCCATCGGTCCTGATGTGAGGGAGAACCAGGCTTCTGGGTACAGCGAAAGTCTTCCCCCGACTGCCTCCAAAGGTGGACAGTCGGGCAGCTCCTCAGGGGTGCTGAAAGGGTTTGTCAGAGAAAGATTCTCTGCTACCCTGATTCTGCGGACCCCCCCCCCCCTGCCCCTAGGGCAGCGTCTGTTATTGTTCCCTTCTCTGCCTCTAGAGGTAAGCTTACCACGTGCCTCTGGCAGAACTCCCTGAGGTTTGCGGAACCACATTTTCCCGCCCTTAGGATACGGTCTAGAAGGGGCAGAAAAATGGACTCCCACAGCAGAGAGAGTCTTGCCTTCTTGTTCGCACCTGGTTAAGGTGTCCTTCACTTGAGGTCCAAAAAGAGCAGAACCATCAAAGGGGGTGTTAGTGAATGACGCCTTGAAGGGGTCAGTGAAAGTGCAGAGCTGCATCCAGGCGTGTCTCCTTAGAGCATCTCCCGTACCTGCGGCTCTACTCACTCCATCGGCTGCATAAGAGATGAGCTGCATGGAAGAGTTGACGATAGAGTTCAGGGTCCCTAGCTGGGAGTTGATCTTTTCCTGAGACCCCACAGCTGTTGGGTCCTGCAATGTTTCACCCAGTTCCTTGAGAAGGTCTGTCTGAAGTTGGGTGAAATGGCATAAGTAATTCAGCGACCGCATAGCAAAGGTCGCTGAGGAAAAAATCTGCTTGCCGTACCTATCCATCGTCCTGGAATCCTTATTAGGAGGATGGACAGGTACTGAGGGGTCAGCCAACTCCTTCTTAGTGGCTGCCGCTACCACCATGGCATCCACGGGGACACCCTTGGAAAGAAACTGCTTATCAGTGGGAGCAGTAATAAATTTTGTGGGTCTCCAGGGGAGTTGGTTCCATAGTATCCAGAGCCGTCCACGCCTTCTGAGCCACTACTTCCCTAAGTGGGTCGAAAGGCAGGGACACCCAGGAGGTGGAAGGGCGAGAACCGAAGGCATCCAGGTACACCGACTCGTCCTCGGATGGGTTAAGGGCAGACCAGTTCCCCCTCTGTTTGAGGATCTCTAAGATGTCAGAGAAGGAGAAATCCTCAGAGGGGGACCTTGGGGACCCTTCCGAATCATCCAGGTCGGTGTCCGATGTCACTGACTCAGGAGAGTCAACATGTTTCCTCTTACATGTCCTCTTCCGAGGGGGCTCCCCCGCAGGGTCAGGGGAGGCCTCGGAAGAGGAAGAAAGGCCCAATGGGGCAGCCTGGAGTGTCGGTTCTCCTCTCTTGGGGTCAGGAGGGTAGGCAGGGGCTGAAGCAGGCATCATGTAGAGAGGAGCCGAGGAGGCCGACCGTGGTGCCGGTATAGGAGCCAGCACGCTCCTCATCACCTCAAAGGCTCCCCTGTCAGGCAGGGAAGAAGGACCCAACTCCGAGGAGATAAGAACTCCCCCCAGCACAGAGAGGGACGGCTCTGAGGCTGATGTCGGGGCCAAACTCACCTGCGCCGAAGCTCCGATAGGGAGAGCGGGGTCGGACAAGGGTCAGATGCCACTCGCCCCCTCAGAGCTGACGAGGGAGTCTCGGCACCCGGATCCCTCCAATGACGGAGCCAAGGATGGGATCGGAGCCGACAAAGGAACAGACAACAGGGGGATCGGTTCCGACGCCCCCACAGTACTCACCTCAACGACCTCCGGCTCCGAACTCAACAGGGTAGTCGGAGGAGGAACTTGAGCGTGTGCAGGGGTAGCCCCTGTCTGTTGAGATGGGCTATGTAGCAACTGGGCCAGTGCCTGCGACTTTAAAAGCCAGCTGACTACCCTCTCGAGGTCATGGTCTGAAAGCCTGGAAGACCTAGAGGAATGAGAGCTATGGCTCTGCTCCGACAAGAGTGGAGACTTCAAAGCCGATCTAACCAACTCGAGGGATGGAGACCTAGAGCGCTTTCTGCTCGGAGACGGCTCCGACACTAAAGTCGCAGCCGACTGAGGTCTAGATGCCTCGGTTCCAGCCGGAACCGACGAGGCAGCAAGAGCACCACTCGGTGCCGGCACCGAACATAGAGCCGATGATTTGGAGGGCTTTGAAGGTTTCCCAGCCATAGTCTTAGCCGGGGAATCTTCAGGCTTTAACAAGCCTCTAAGTATAAGTTTGTTCCTGCGCTCCTGCAGGACTCTCGGGCTAAAAGCATGGCAGATGGAACAAGAGTCCTGCAGGTGCAGAGGGCCCAAACAATACACACAAGAAGTGTGACCATCTGTCAGAGACATCTTCTGGCAGCATGAGTCACACTTCTTGAAACCCGATACCTTAGTATCCTTGGACATACTGTACAAAAACCACACACAATACACTACACTATAAACAATTTACTATAAAAAAGGGAACTACCACTAAGTAAAAGGACAGAATTCCACACACACACAGAACAGCCAGGGGAAAACTGTACTAAAAGGGGAGGGTCAGAGGCCCAACCACCTTAAGGGTGGAGAAAAAGGGAGATTAGCAACTAAAAGGGAGGAAAGACTCGTTGCTAACTACACTGATACTAAAGGAACAAAAAGGGGTGAAAAACTGACTAAAAACTACCTTAAAAGTTATTAATAAAAATATACGACCTGGAGCCGGTGAAAACACAACCTCGTAGCTAAGCGGCAAACGAGATCTGGGTATATTTCACCTAGCATTATGGGACATAGGATAGCCTCGACCCGGTAAAAATAGCTCTCGAGCTTTAGTATTCGGCCAAGTCAGAGCCGAGGTTCAGCTCCGAACTCATCTAGCAAGAATGAAGGCGAGATTGACAACTTAGCATCTGGTTTTACATCCTGTGTGTTATCTGACCATCTCAAGGATTACTTGCAAAAAATTAGACCCTCTTAGTAAAAAAGCCTGCTTATCATTGCTGGAGCCTTCCTGTATCCTGACAGAGTGCTCTTCAAACTATCTGGAGATATACAGAGCTGAGTATATTTTTCTGGCACTACAGAGTTGTGTACTGGTAATTGTTGTTTGACTAATTTTATATCATTGCTGGCTGACTTCAGAGTTGTGCACTGTTATTTTTGCTTCACTGTATAGTTTTTCAGATCTCTGCTGAAGGTGTTGGTTTTCCCATACCCATCTTCCCTATTCCTGTGTTGCTGTTTAAATTTGGAGGCTTTTACAGTTGCCTGCCCCCACTGTAGATTTGATCTGGGACTCTCCCCCCAGTCCCATCTCTATACATCATTCTACCTAATAGACTCCTTCTGCACTTGTTTTTAGTCATTTTTAATTTAATTGCATAATTTAAACTGTTTGGTCTAACATTGCTACATACTTAAGTGTGCTAGCTTGCATTGCATTTGAATTGTTTTGACTGCTGTTTTAGCTACTTTTCTGTATATATATATATATATATATATATATATATATATATATATATATATATATATATATATATACCTTTCCTGTAACTAGTGTAGTCTAGATTCAGATTTGCTGTATCCAGGACTGTATGTAAGCTTCTGAGCCCCCCCCCCCAAACTTTCTGTGTTGGAGGGAAGCCCTCTAGCTTATTAGTGGGAGTGGTAAGCACTAGGTAACCTATCTACCACATAAGGAGTGGTTCTGGGCCAGAAATTGTAGTTATTGGCTGTGTGGGCAGTTTTTCCAGCTCTCTCAATTTTCTGACTTAAAAGCCCACATTTGCACTTGTTTCCCCCCTTTCCTGTAACTAGTTTAGCCCAGATACAGATTCTTAGTTTAAGCACTTGAATTTGCTTATTCGTGATCAGCACTTGTTCCGAACTTGTAAGCACTAAATAACCTATTAATTACTACAGCACTATTCTTTCCTCATTACCTACAGGAAAACAGTTTTGGTACTTACTTTCCTCACTTATCTAGAGGAAAATAGTTTTTTATTCAGGCATGTCCAAGGGTCAGCTCCCAGTGTTCTCTCCTGTCTATCTGATGAATCTGGGCATCTAGGGACAATGTAGAAATTGCCTCATGTACACACACAACCCTCTCCTCCTACCACCCAACACTACAACCTGTGAGAGGTGCACTTATCTAGCCAAACTGGAGGTAAAGCTCTCTCCAATCTAGACTGAACTTGACAGTCAAGAGGAGAAGGTAAACACTTGCACCACACCACACTCATCACATAGTCTCACTAAATCTACACCACCAAAATCCACAGATAGAAACACAAAAACATTCACGGATGCTCTCAATAATAATCTGCTTAAGCAACAGAGACCTCCAAAGCAGAAATGCAAGCAACCTCCACTCCCCAACACAACTCAAATGACACATAGCCCACAGACTCAGTGTGCCACTCAACCACAGCCAATAAGGCGAAACAACGTACCCAACACACTAGTCATAGGTGACTCTATAGTAAGGCACACTGATGTCCCACTCACCAGGCTAAACAATACTGTCAGCTGCCTGTCGGGTGCCAGGATCTGCCACATAACCCACGCACTCAGGTCACTCCACAACAAGTACAAGTATGACTCTGTCATTGTCCATGTTGGTGTGGATGACCTGAGACGTATCTCCCTGGACTACATGAAAAGAGACATGGAAGAGCTCTCCGATCTTGTAGCCCAGGCAGGTATGACCCTAGCCCTGAGTAGCATTCTGCCATCACCCAGAATGATGCTGCAGTACAAGGACAAAATGATTGACTTCAACAATTGGTTAAGCTTCTGCTGCCATTCTAAAGGGATCCAGTATCTGTCTGCCTGGGATGACATGGTTGACAGGCCACGATGCCTTGCCAGAGATGGCCTGCACTTGTCACCCCTGGGATTCTGGATACTGGCTAAGGTTCTTGCTGCCCCTATAGTGCCTTTTTTAGGCAAGGTTCAAATGACAAATTCACCACCGTAACAGGCAAGCAAAAACTGAGGGTGATGCTACTTAATGCTAGAAGTCTAAATCTCAAAATGCACTCACTCGAGGCACTCCTTAAAATGGAGAACATTGATATCTGTGCAGTGACTGAGACCTGGTTCAAGGCTCCAGAGAGCACCCTTGCACTACCAGGTTATAACTCATACCACACTTTTCGGCCATGTAACCTGGACCGGAACACCAAAGGCGGAGGTGTGTCCATATTCATTAAGGATATCCACACCTCCAGGCTAGTTGCTCAGCATAATGCATCAGAGGTTATCCAAGTGCAACTAACTCTGGACAAAACTGCAATCCAAATTGTAGCTTGCTACAGATCCCCCACCATGCCCCAGGATTCCCACTCCTCTTTTCTTGATGTACTGGAAAATATTAGGGTTCAACCAAACACCCTAACAATGGGCGATTTCAACTACCCCACCATTAACTGGGAAAACTACTCATGTACCAACTCCTTCGCTCAACTCTTTCTGGAATTCATAAACTCCAATGCCCTAGATCAACTTATCCACACCCTCACCAGGGGCAACAATATCCTAGATCTAGTCATTACCAACATGAGTGACTGGTGTTCCACACCTGAAGTCAATGCCTCATTGGTCCAATCCGACCATAAGCTAATTACCCTAGATATCCACATCATGCCCCCACCCCCCATTAAGGAAAGCATGGTAAAAAATTTCTCCAAAGCCAAATTCATGCTTCTTAAGACAGAAGTGGTGAACTTCATGACACCCATGCAGATGGACAATACATTTACGACTACTGAATCCTACACATTTGCACTTTATAAGCACTTACATGAGTGCATGGATTGTGCTATCCCAAACAGAACCAAGACGCTATCCTCCAAAAAAGGAAGCCAATCTGGTGGTCCCCTGCCATAAACAAACTGTACAACAGAAGGAAGAAACTGTTGCAAAAGAGTGTAAAATCCCATGAATGGAGGAGTTCCCTGGTCAGCCTTAGTAAGAAGCTGTGATCCCTGATAAAATCCTCCAAAGCTAGTTACAAAGACAAAATCACCACTGATTCTAAAGACAACAACAAAGCATTCTATAGCTATGTCAAGAATCTCAATGGCAACACTCAGATCTGCTCTGAGTTACAGCACAATGGCAATAAATATACAAACCCAACTGATGTTGCCAACATCCTGGCAGATAGGTTCAGTGCTAACGTTACCCCCCTCTCACCCCTAAAGAGTCCATCTCTATACCGGAAGAATGCAAAGTTCCTGTAATCACGGCTGCACAGGTAAAAACAACACTCTCCAAAGCCAAGAACACAGCATCCATGGGACCAGACAACATCCCAGGCTGCATTCTACACAAACTACAGAACGAACTGGCACCCCACCTAAGTACCATGTTCAATCATAGCCTCACCTCAGGCTTTGTGCCTGCTGAATGGCACACAGCAACAGTTATCCCACTCTACAAGGGGGGAGGCACCACGGACCCCAGGAACTACCACCCCATTAGCCTGACGAGCCTGGTCTGCAAGGCCATGGAACTTAACATTATGGAACTTATAAACAAAGACATTGGTAATCTCCAAACTCTGGACCCCACCCAGTTCGGGTTTGTAAAAGGCAGATCATGTCTCCTAAACCTGGTAGATTTCTTTGAAGCAGTCACCAAATCCGTAGACAAGGGTAAGGTGGTTCACATAGCCTATCTAGATCTTGCCAAGGCTTTTGACACCATCCCCCACTCTGGAATTATAGATAAACTCACTAAACTAGGTATAAATCCCTATGTCACAAGATGGGCTGCCAACTGGCTCACTGATAGAACCCACACTGTGAAAGTAGCTGACTCCAAATCCAGCTCCAGACAAGTGACAAGTGGAGTACCTCAGGGTTCAGTCCTGGGACCTCTCTGTTTGGCATCTACTTCTCTGAAGTACAGGCCAACACTAAGGGACTCTGGCTAACAAAGTTCGCAGATGACTGCAAATTATGAGGATACTCTACAAAAGGGCCTCACAGAAACAGATGCTTGGTGCCAGAGCCATGGACTCAAGCTCAATGCCAAGAAATGTATAGTTATCTCCTTTGAGAAAAAACATGTACCCATGAATTATCACATAGGTGGCAGTACACTAAACACTAAAAGTGTGATAAGAGACTTAGGGACACAGGTGGACAGTGGTCTCACCTTCAATAACCACATTGCCACAACAGTCAGAAAATCCTTCTACATGGCACACATCATCACTAAGGGCTTTTCATCCAGAAAAAAGGAGGTCATTGTCCCACTGTACTCATCCCTCATTAGACCCCTTATAGAATACAATGCCCCGTTTGGTATGTACCTCTCAAGACATCTGCAACAACTGCAAAGGTTGCAGAAATACCTCACTAAAAGAATCACAGGCCTAACACAGATGCCCTATGCTGGCCACCTTAAAAAACTCCAGCTATACTCTGTCGCATATCGTCTACTCTGAGACAATCTCTGCTTAACGTACAAGGCTATGTCAAACCCAGAGCTGTTGGACATGCTACACGTAAAGAAATCCCAATCCCTCAGAGCCACATGCTCCAGGGATCTAGATCTTGTCATCACAATAAACAAAACATGCTGGAGGGTAGGTTCCTGACCCAGAGACTCCCCAGACTCTGGAATAGACTGCCCATACATGTCAAGCAGAGCGCCTCTTTGGCCCTCTTCAAAAGGAACCTTGATGATTGGATGGGAGAAAGGAAATTCACCCTGGGGATCATGTCAGTTGCCCTGCTAGACAGGGGTCCAGGGAAGTAAATAGTGTGGGAAGAAATAGCCAGGGAATTGCTATGGCTAGGCTTGTATAGGCCCTAGGGCTGATAGCCTAGTACCAGCCTATGAACCTATGAACCAATTTAAATCATCTGCGAACTTTGTGGGCCAGCGATTTTTAATGTTAACCTACAGAGAAGTAGATGCCAAACAGGAGCAGGCCCAGCACAGAGCCCTGGGGTACTGCACTGGTGACTGGTCTCTTGGTGGTGGCGGTCTCACCAATCCTGACTTCTTGGGCTCTGTCTGTGAGCCAGCCAGCAAGTTATGTAAGGATTTTTGCCCAGCAAAGAGAGCTTGTCAACAGTGCCTGACTGCGGTATTGTATCAAAAGCCTTAGCCAGGTCAAGATACACAGTGTGCACTGTTTTACCTTCATCCATTGCCTTGTTGACCCTCTTAAAGATGTCCACCAGGTTACATAGGCAAAACTTCCCCTAACAAAGCCAAATTGAGATGGGTCTAGTGTCTGTAGGTTGGCAATGTCCTTGTTTATCATTTCCATGATAACTTGTTCCATGACTTTGCATATTAGGCTTGTAGCTAATGAGTCTGCAGTTCCCTAGGTTGGATGATTGTTCGCCCTTGCAGAAGGGAATGACTGTTGCAGTCCTCCATTCGTTTGAAATGTAGCCTGCTTGTAGTTGAAGAATGCTTCAAGTGGTCCTAATAGGTCATGTTTTAGATTGTTCAGAAGTCAACAGGCATGTTGTTGGGACCCATGGAAGTGGTTTCTTTAACTTTAGAGAGTGCTGCCAGCACATAGTCCCTGCTCATATCTAGGGAATATGTTAGGGATTTCACCTGGTGGAACTGGGGGGGGGGGATTGGGGGGGGGTAAAGTTGGAGCTGAATTTATCAGCCAATTGATTAATTTGCTATGGCACCCTGATCAGTGTTGGTGGTGCTGTTCACCACCTCTAAGGTTCCAAACATAGCTGAAGAAGGCCTACTGCTTGTCTTTAACCTGCAAGGCTCTTTCTTCTTCATAGTTGACCTTGTTGGACTTACTTAAACCTCTAAGTTTCTTGTTTAGTTGTGTAAAAGAACACTTGTCTTTAAGGGAGTTGCTTTTCCTGATTTTGGCCATGAGTTTTCTTCTTTTATTATTTATTTATTTATTTTACATTTGTTGACCGGGCTAGTCTAGCTGGATACATGTCCTTTTTCAGTAGAGGCCCGGGGAGATAAGCTCCAAGACATGGTCTAAATACAATAGTACAAGTTCAAACAACACAGAAAAAATATCAATATACTAATAAAAATAGCAACTTTAAAAATTATATTCCCTGTTTAAGTGATGATTCCACCAGTGGGGTTTGTTTCACTTTTATTTCTGGTAGGTATGGCAACCTCTATGCACCCTTTCACATGTCTGTATAGTGATTCCTTGAATAATTTTACATAGGTAGCTTTGGTCTTGGGCATACCTCAAAACCTCAATAACACAAAAAATCTAGACAATGCCAAAAATAATAGGGGGAACAAAAGCCCAGAAATAGGGACACATTTTAAATATCACTCTTATAAACTTAGAAAGTTGACAGAATATAAGTTTTTTTGTTACCATGTATTTTCTGAAGGATATGAAGTCTAAAACTCAAATGCCTGTCATCATTTAGTGAATTCAGTCCTCACTGATTTGCCACAAAAATCAGGAAAATCACAAATTTTATAAGGAGAAGATCAAAAATAGGAGACAAAAAGATTGAACATTCTGTGAAAATCTGGACAGTTGAGAGTTATGGTCTCTGAGTTGAGGGACTTGAATTTTGTCAAACTGTCACTTAATAAGATGTAGCTTGAATATGAATACTTCATAACGTTTACTGGTTTACCTGGATTTTCTGGGTTGATGTTTACTTCAAATGAGACAAATTTGTGATCTGCCCTCACTAGGGAGGAAGTGATATGGGGTGTGTGTGTGTGTGTGTGTGTGTGTGTGTGTGTGTGTGTGTGTGTGTGTGTGTGTGTGTGTGTGTGTGTGTGTGTGTGTGTGTGTGTGTGTGTATGCATGTGTGTCTATGGAGGGAGGGTTGCAATGCTGTCCTAAATCGGTAAGTAACAGGTCCAATATGTTTTATCCTCTGGCTCGAGTGTGCACTATATGTTCCCAGCTGTTTGTGTTAATAATGTCTAGGAAGCATTAGGCCTGTGAGTTTGAGGCAGTGTACATTTTTCCAGTCTATTGAGGAGTAGTTAAAATCACCCAAGAATAGGGTGTTTGGTTGGATGGTCAGTGCCTCTAGCTGGTTTAGGTAAGAGTTGTGAGACTCTAGGGGCATAGATGGTGGCCTGTAGCTAGCGATGATACAGTGAGAGACCTTACCTATGGTGACTTGCACATGAATGAACTCCATAGTATCATCCTGTTTAACCAACCTGGAGGTATGTTTGTTGCTAACACAGATCAAAACACCTCTACCTTTGGCCCCAGTCTGTGCTGTTGTTGGGCTGAATGTGTATCCCTACATTTCCAGAGTACTTTCTACAGCTTTAAACCAAATCTCAGTCAAGGCACAAATGTCTACATTCTCCATGGTCAGGAGGACTTGAAGGG
Source organism: Protopterus annectens (assembly GCF_019279795.1). NCBI lineage: Eukaryota > Metazoa > Chordata > Ceratodontiformes > Protopteridae > Protopterus > Protopterus annectens. Next base: position 1,016,714 of record NC_056727.1, on the reverse strand, counting down.
TGTGGAGTTGCAACCTATCCTTGGCAAAGCAACTGGTCTTTTGACCATGTTCTCCCATGTTGATAGATACTGCATCCCCCTGGAGTGGCATCAGAAACTAAGCCAATTATTACAATCAATCATTTTATGTTCATACTAAGGCGTCATCCCTGGTGAAGGTAGAATGCTGCTCAGTGCAAGGCTCATACCTGTCTGTGATACATATTCTGAGAGATCCATTATGTCTCTTTTCATAGACACTTCAGTGAGGTATATCTCAGGTCATTTACACCCACATGGACAATGACAGAATCATATTGGTACCTAGGGTGCAGTAATTTGAGTCAGTGCATGATAATGTGGATCCTGGCTCCAGATAGACAACTAACAGTTATCTCCTCCTTATCCAGCAGAGTGAATTGGGCATCTGTGTGTCACACAATGGAGTCCTTAGTAACAAGAGAATTAGGAAAGTGTATGCTTGCCTTATGGGTTTTGCACTTAGGAGACCATTAGGTATAGGATTATGTGAGATGTTTGGTGTTGATTTTGGTGTGTGCTTTAGTCAGTGCCGAGGAGCAGTGTTGCCATTAGATGACTTTGGAGGGTCTTTGAGCTTTGAAAAGTTTTCTTTTAAACACTACATTATAAGATAATGTGTGTGTGTGTGTGTGTGTGTGTGTGTGTGTGTGTGTGTGTGTGTGTGTGTGTGTGTGTGTGTGTGTGTGTGTGTGTGTGTGAGAGATGAATAGTATATGTGAGGGATGTAGTGTGTGTATTTCTAACAACCTTGTTTGAATCCAAGATTTTTGCCTCCTAAGTATTTCTGCATTTACATCTGTTGCATATCGTGTTATTTTTTTTAATGATTAACTAGTTGCCTGAGCACATGAGACAATTGTTATATTGCCTTAGGATGCCCAAATCTAGGAAACTGGTCATATAGACTTTTGGAAATTGCATAGCCATGTTATCTGGTCCTGTAATAGGGTTGGCTGTTAGGATTAAAGTTTGGGCTTTTACAGGGGTCTCCTAGGGTATTTTCTGAAGTTAAGGACAGGATGTTATATAATGCTAGAACATGGTAGTGCTATTCAATGCACAAGCTAGCTGCTCTAAATGTATTTCTGCACAGTGGCACGCTGTTTAACAGGTTTCAGATCTAATCCTAACTTTGCTGGTAAATTGTACTGTCTAGGCATTTGCTCTCCACAGGAGACTGCTAACCATTGAGGCCTGGTGGGCAGCTCCATGCACAGAAAAAAAAAAAAACTTGAAAACTGACTCCTATAGCCTCTAGCCAATAAATAATCACACTTTGAGCTTCCTACGGTGCTTTCCAACTCAGGGAGACCAGGCAAACACCTTCTGCCAATGTGTCTGGTCCTGGAATCTCTTAATGTAAAAGCACAGAAAAAACAGCTGTTAAATGCAGATTAAACAGCAAACAACTACCAAACAACTAATTCTCTGGCTAATTCATCCCTCTGCAAAGATATTTGGAGGCTCACAGACTAGAAAAGCCACAAACACAGAAATTACTAGTTTTTCCACAACATTAAATACATGCTTTAAAAATGCTCATAAACAGTAGTGATCATTGTATAAAGGAAGCAGAAGTGCAGTTAATCAAGAAAAAGTGCTTTCGTATACAACTAAACAAGAAGCTAAGACATCCAATTAAGTCCAACAAGGCCAACTATGAGGTCACAATAGCCTTCTTGTCGGTCATTAAAAGCTGGCCAATAAAAAGCAGGTTCTTTGTTTCCTTTTTGTTTGAGTTTCTTGTTAAGATGTTATAAAACTGCCTTATCAACAGTTCCACCCTCAGGGAACTGTAGTGCACTAGTGAGCTCAGACCATTTATCAAAATAATTACAACTGTCTCTTTCATATTTATGAAACATATTTACTTACGTCTAGTCAATTATCCCATGTGGGTTTCAAACCATGGAACTTGTGTCTATAAGGTAAACACCTTAACCATTATGCCACCTCCCACCCATACACTCAGCTGGAGTTCCAGGCTCTGGCTCTTTTAATGCCTCCATACTCACAGCTATTGGAAGTTTAATACTATGGAAAAATAACCCACTCACTTATGGTTAAACCCACTTTCATACAATAATATATGATGAAACCTACTCTCACACAAACATATGATGAATCCTGCTCTCACAGAAATATATGATAAAACCTACACTCATACAAATATATGATAAAACACGCTCTCATACAAGGACCCCCCTCATACAATAATTACTAGTCAACTAAAAAAAACATGTAAGGAAACTTGTCTATAGAGACTTCAAACTCTGCTGAAGATGGACAGATGTGGCTGTGAGATGACACACCGGAAATACATCTGACAGAAAATCTGTCAAAATGGGCCCAAAAGGTCATTTCTGCTGCAGCAACTCACAGACAATGGCTTGAAATCCAAGACTTCACAGCACCAACTATTAAGGTACAAAATAACTTTATGCAACACAGTTCAGCAAAGTAGAATTATGTCCTTTATTGTAAAAAACACATGTATGTGAGAGACTAAGCAATCAAGGTCAGCTCCCTGAACAAAGAAATTGTAGTCTTTTTATACCGTAAAAGCTTATGAACAAACATTTTGCTATCTAACAGACTCTAACCACTGACAAATTAAAATTAAACACCTTTGCACTGTTTTGCTTACTAAGAATCTGCAGACCCCTTATCTGTGCCTTTCCTTATTAGGCACAAGTTCAAATCTTCCACACTGGCACTATGTTGCACTTAAGAAATACCAAGCTAGTGGAAAAACTTAAGACAGGCCTAAACTGTCAGTCAGGATCCATCTTGAATCAAGATGGATTTTCCTTCTTAAAGGAAACTACAAATCTTTCTTCAGTCATGTAATAAAATTAAAGAATAATGGTCAACACTGCAATGAGCTCATCCATACTAATATCATCAATTCTGACCCCAAGGATATTGCTAACATGCAAGCAGATTTAGTGCTAATTTTACACCTCATGTCCACATTATTACCCCCTAGTGTCCTTGAGAATTTTGTTTCCCCAGTAATTAGCTTGGAACAAGTCTTATAATCCCCTGTCAGAGGCTAAAAATAATACTTCCATGGGACCAGACAACATAGCAGGCTGCGTTCTCATCAGTGCAAGCATGCACTATTTGAGCCACTACTTAAACCTATTCATCCTCAGCCATTCTACAGTTTTTGTTCCTGATGGCTGAAGAACAGCTATTGTGACTTAATTACAAAAGGGTAGCCCCTCTACAGACCCAGATAATTATAGACACATCAGCCTTACCAGCCTTATATACAAAGCCATGGAATGTATCCGAACTCATTTATGTAGACATATCCCTGTCAGTCTGGTATTGTGAAAGGCAGTTCCTGTATTCAGAATGTAGTAAGCTCCTTTGAAAAGGTTTCAGAAACTGTGGACAGTTATTCTGCGCACACTGCTTATTTTGACTTGGCCAAGGTTTTTGTCACTGTCCTCCAAGCTGTTATTATTGAAAAATTAGACAAGCTTAATTTAAAATCTTGCATTGTCTGCTGGATTGCAAATTTGCTGTCCAACAAATCCCATACTATGAAAGTTGCTGGTTCCCTATCAGAATGTAAATTTGTAATTAGTGGGGTGCCATGGGGATCATTTCTTGGCCCTGTCCTGTTTGATATTTATTTTGAAAAATCCAAGCCAATACCTCACAAATGTGGTTAACCAAATTTGCAGATGACTGCACACTGGGCATTATTATCCACTCATCCATTGAATACAAAACAACTCCAGAAAGGGCTGGAATATGTACGTACATGGTGTATTAAAAATGGTCTCAAACCAAATTAAATAAAGTACAGCACAGTAGCGTTTGGCAGAAAGGTTGCTCCCACCTTATATGTTATAAATGATATTCCTCTTTAGACAGATACAGTCATAGGAAACATGGACACGTATGTGGCTCATTTGATCATCATGTTTCCACTACAGAAAGGAAATTCTTCAATCTGGTGGCCCAGTTAATTTCCAAGGGAGTACCTTCAAAACCAAAGACGTCATCCTATAAATGTGCTCTTTCTTTATAAGACCCATTATTTTATTTATTTATTTGAGATTTTGTACTGGAAAAGTCCAACTGGGCATGTGCCCATTTTCAGCAGAGGCCCTGGGAGAAAAGCTCCAGAAGCATACAGCAATGCTACAATTTTACATTTAAGTTCAGTTATGATCACCACAGTCAACAAATAAAAAAGAGATAATTTTTTGTAACTGAAAAGTAAACAAAGAGATACTATAAAACTATATGAAGTTTAACACATGCTATTATCAAAGAATACAGTTACTGTTGTATTAAGGGGAAATGGTAGAGTAAAGTAAGGATTAGAAGGTAGAAATTGGTAGATATGGTTTACAGATGGAAGGATAGAAGAAAGGGCAAGGAAAGAGGGTTCATAGGATGGGATACGGGAAATTAGTATTCCATTCCAGCTATGAGAGTAGAACAGAGAAATATGTTGGCATAGGGAAAATTAGTATTACCTTCAGCTATTAGAGTAGAACAGAGACCTATGTCGGTATAGGGCATTGGCAGATCCATTTGTTGGATAGATGTTCTTTCCAGTTAATTTGAAGGAAGAGTAACTGGGTATAAGTCTGATGGATTCAGGAATAGTATTCCAGGTTTTTGCAATGCAGTGAGAATGTAGACTAACTCCAGCAGACCTGTGGGGTTTATAAGTAGGTAGTAGATGCTTATTAGAGGAACGTAAATCATGAGATGGAGTACAATATTGAAGTAAGGTTGAGTTTGCTAGAGAGAATGAGGTGTTGTACATTATTTTGTGTATTAACATGAGTTGATGAAAAGTCAGCAGGTGTGGGAGTTTGAGCCAATGTAAGGCTTTGAGTGAAGAGCAGTGGTGAGTATTGGGGGGGGGGGGGGGCTGACCAGTGGCAAACCTAGCTATTTTACTGTAGCACTGACTACGTTTTTGCTTCAAGGGAAGAGTGAAGATTTGTTAGAAATGAGGAGGCATACAGAAGTAATGGTAGGAGATAGGTAGTGGCAAGAGTTTCTTTAGTGGAATTTTTGAGAAATGCATTAATCCTATACAACATGCCCAGTTTTTGATTGGTCTTTTTTATGCTGTTATTGCTATGCAGATCAAACGTGAAATTGTTGTCAGTTGTAATACCTAACAGCCTGGTGTGAGAGACAACATTGATTTTTGTGTTGTTTAAGGAGGTAATAGTAAAGGTGTTATTATTAAGGGGGGATAGCTTAGGTAAGAATAGTAGGAGTTGCATTTTTTGGGGATTCAGTAGCCGTTGGTTCATGGTGAGCCATGTCTCAATAGAATTAAATACTTCCTGAGTTATAATTTGGAGATGGGTAAGATTATTTGAGGAGCAGATTAAAGTAGCATTGTCAGCATATTGAATAAGGGTAGCTAGTTTTACAGAGGCATGAAGATGCTTGATAAAGATGTTGAACAGGAGTGGACCGAGAATGGAGCCTTGAGGTACTCCAGTGCATACTGGTAGATAAGGAGAGAAACTGGAGTTCCATTTGACAGATTGATAACAGTTTGAGAGGTAACTAGTGAACCATTGTAGGGTAGTTTCAGTTAAGCCAATTAGGGAAAGTTGGGATAAGAGTTCCGGGTGGGAAACAGTATCAAAAGCATTAGATAGGTCTAAGAATACAGATGAGACAAAGTTGCTAGTAGCTCGTGCTTTATTTACTGTGTCACTGAAAGAAAGAAGAGCAGTTGTAGTACTGTGTGCTGGTCTAAATCCATGCTGTGTTGAAGAAAGAAGATTACTGTCAACCAGGTATTGAAATAACTGTTTATGGATGCATTTCTCTAAAATTTTAGAAAGTGGAGAAAGAATTGCAGTAGGCCTGTAGTTTGATAATTCAGTGAAGGTACCACCTTTGTGAAGCAGAAGGACACAGAACTTTTTCCAAAGGGTGGGGACATAGGCTTCATTGATAGATCTGTTTATGAGAATGGAGACTGGATAGGTTATGGAATCAGCTACTATTATTAGATACTCATTGGGGAGATTATTGGCAGAAGGGAAACATGGTTTGAGTTTGTTTAGCAGGGACCTAATGAAGGTAGTGGTAACTGGTTGTATAGAGAAAGAGGTGGGGCATGTAGTATGAGGGTTAGAGACAGCAGGAGGTGAAAATGGGAAATTGTTAGTAATAAAAGCAATGCTGTTAATGAAATACGAGTTAAACTAAGATGCTATGTCAGAAGAAATACTGTCAGTAGAAGGTTAAGAGGAAGATTGTTTTCCAGGGTGTAGAATTTTACTGATTGTATGTCAAAATGTTTTCGGCTTGGTTTTAGGATGGTTTTGTTGTTTTTACAAGGTTATGTAGCACTCAATAGTTTTGTAGATTTGTTAAGAGTTCTGTGTTTTGAATAGCATGCCCAGGCTTTATCTCTTATTTGCATAAGGGATTTGGTATAGTTAGAAAGCCAGGGAGAGTAGTTATTTTTGACATTCTTCTTTCTGGCAGGACTAGTCTGTTTAATGTGTTTAGGAATGTTTAGTTGAATTTTTCAACTGCTACATCAAGTGGTAGGTATTTAAGGAAAGACCAATTAATACTATTTAGAATATTTGTAAATGTGTCCTGATTAAACTGGGTTAAGTTGTGTGCTGACGTATATGTATGTTGTTTGCATGGGTGAGTGATAAGTCTAGTTGCACAGATAGGGTGGTGGTCACTAATTGTGTCCACTAGTACTTTGGATTCCATAAAATTATTGGGGTAGGAGATTAAAAGCCACTCAATGATAAAGCCATTTTGTTGTGATGAGTTGGTATAGGTTGGGGTAGTGGTGAGTTGTGAAAATCTGAAAAGGTTAATGGTGTCAGTAGGGAATTGGGAGTTAAGTTTTAGCTAGTTGATGCTGACATCTCCTAATAGTACTGTTTCTAGAGAAATATTAGTTCTTATCCAGGATAGGATGTTTTCAAGAGTGGTTATATTATTGCCAGGGAGTATGTACAATGCCACTAGACAGATACTTTTGTTATTATTTAGTTTAAGAATGGTAATAAGTTCGGCTTTATCAAAGGTAGATACAGGGTGGTTATAGGTAGTTAGAGATATAGATTCTGGATAAAATATGGCCACGGCTCCTCATTTTCTTTTGAGTCGGCCTGCTCTGAACATGTTAAAACCAGGGAGAAGCACTTCACTGTCTCTGATGTGTGGTTTGAGCAAGGTTTCTGTGATTACTAATATGTTGGGGGAGTGTTGTGTCATCTAGGCATATAATTCTGAAACTTTGTTACAAATGTTATGTACATTTATTAATATAATATTAAGTTTATTGTGAGAAGCTGGAGTATTTGTTATGGGAGGGATGGTGTGAGATTAGGACCTGGACTGGGGTGAATATAACCACAGAGTAGCAGAAATTTGAAGAATAAGGAGGAAAGAAAATATTCAGTTTTTGCTGTGCTGGAAGTCTGCTTGATATTAACTAAGTAAAGTGGTGTTTGATGTACTTTAGGTTTAAAGAGGAAAGTATGGTCCATGTGGAATAGATGAAGGTTGAGGGGTAAGGAGTAGTGATGTTTGAAGTTGGAAGAAGAGGTAGTGTCTATAGGAGAGATGAGTGTAGGTGGAATTGTGGAGAAATAGGAAGACAGAGGTGAGGGACAACAGTATAAGGGTAAGGAGTTTTAGGAGAATCATGGTAGAACTGGGACGGCAAAAATAATGAGATGGATGAGAGGAGACATGAGAGTGTTTGGGTAGTGTAGAAATTGTCAGTGCTAGATTTAGAGTGTTTGTGTAAGTGTAGAATATGTTTGTGTTAGAGTTAGAAAATACTGGTAAATGGAGAGAGGGAATAAGAATTTTTTTGTTGATAGGAGTTAGGGATGGTGACGGCTGCTAGTATTGAAAGGGAGAGAGAAAATTAAGTTGATCAGGTGAGGTAGTAATAACTAAAGTAAAGATTAATATAGGCTGTACAGAAAGCTTGTGGGAGAGGCTAGAAGAGGAAGGTGTATGGTGCTGTTAGGTTTGAAGTTAGGGGTATGGGGTTGGGCGGAAATTAGGGGTAGGTTAGGGGAGTGGAGTGAGCCCAAGCATAGCGAGGGGGAAGGAGCAGGAAGGACCCCTGAAGCAAGTTATGCCAGGTGAGTCTCTGAGTAAAAAAAAAACAATCAGTGAGGTGGACAGAAATAACAGATTATCTACAAGATTTATATTCTTTATTCAATTTTAGGTTCTTTTTTCTACTTTTACCTAAAATACATGCCAGTTGCTGGAATTTCTTTTATTGCTTTGTCACCTGACTATAGGATGTAGTTGTTGAAGTTTTTTAAGTTCAAAACACTAGTAAGGTTGAGGAAATGGTTTAAAATCAAGAAATGGGTAACCATCTATGGGGGGGTGTACATTGCACACTATACAAGACTAAAATTAACTATTTGAGAACATTCTGTAGGAAGAGGAGGTAATTATTAGCAAAAACACTATTATTTATGTGTATATACTAATAAATAACATACACAAATGTTGAGCCATTGTGAGTTGTAGTTTTTCTTTGTTTTATAACTCAGTTTCCAGGTGAGCAGTATCCAGCTGGAAAAGTGTTCATTCTGCAGCTGCTTTACTGCTGAGGAATTAGGGGTATAGAGGGGCTAAAATGAAAAACAGTGGAAGGAAAGGTTAAAGAGAAAAAACAGAGGGTTGCAGTCTACACGATGTGTAGTAGGACCATGAAAATTGACAAATTAAACCTGTTTCAATGCTTAAACAGTTCATCTAATGCAGGAATAAATGGCACTTATTACAACTTAATAGAAGTTGCACACTTACAATATAAATATATATTTAAGTGCATTTCCTGCTAATGAGTGACACATTCAGGCATTTTGACTAGTAAACTAATGGTTGCACATGTTAAAGAAAAGCATTCATGTACCAGGTTAAATTTGGATATTCACACTAGAGCTCACTAAAGCTTATAAGTATAATAACCTGTGTTTAGTCCAAAATATTTAAGCAACTTGCTGTAGATGCCAATATCAGTGTGGTTAGAAATCAAGTACATTAACTGTGCCAGTAACTAATTCTGAAGAGTAGTGAATGCCATCTGATTAGCCTTACATTAATGTGCTATAAACGCCATTGGCAAATACAGTTAAAACTTAGTTCATTCACCATGGCATATCTAATCCAAATAGAGCATAAGTATCTATTCTTGAGAGAAAGAAAATAAACAACCTAAGTTGTATTGAAAAGTTTAAAGCTAGAAAGCTTCCCCAGGCTCTTTGTATACTATAATAGTTAACTGACAAAGAGGAAACTAAAAGAAGAACATCAGCTCATAAGTCATTTAAAAGCACTGTGGTGAGCATGATGCAGTCCATTAGCAAAAAACATTACGAGGGTAGTCTAAATACCAATGGAACAATTCAGATGCAGTAAAACTCCATTACTTCAGTTCATTACAACCACAGCAGTACAGATACCAAATCTATTCACGATGCAGTGCATAAGGCACTATAACCATACAGAATAGGAGACAACTCAAAATTGCAGTGTAAAAACAGTTAAGGAAATCAGTTGCAGGCTATCCAACTGGCAGGGGCAGGAACATATAAAAGCAAGTTTCCCTAGCACTAATAGTAACACTGAGTAAATACACGAGTGCAGTAACCACAGATTCCACAGATTGCATAGAGAGAACACAAGAAACAGACTTACGCAATGTGCACACTCCCAGAGGAGAGACAGGAATCATTGACTATAAAGAGTAGTTTGAAGGAGAGTGAAAAATGGCACCAGATGTTGGATCCTTTATACAGCGCAAAGCATCATGGGAGTGAATGCAGCTACATGCAGAATTAAGGAAGGGAGGATGTAAAATAGAACAAAATACCATTCAATATTAATTAGTTAGATAAGCTACTTATGAAAGGACCCCTGAGGCAAGTCACTCCAGGTGAGTCTCTTAGTAAATAAAAACAATCAGTGAGGCAGACACAAGTAACAGATTATGTACAAGGTTTATATTCTTTATTTAATTTTATTTATTTTTTCTATTTTTACCTAAAATACATACCAGTTGCTGGTATTCCTTTTACTGCCTGATCACCTGGCTATAGGATGTAGTTGTTGAGATTTTTTAAGTTGAAAATGCTAGTAAGGTTGAGAAATAGTTTAAAGTCAAGAAAGTAGTAAGCATCTATGGGGGGTGGAATGTGCACGATGTATACTATATAAGACTAAAATGCACTATTTGAGTTCGTCCTCTAGGAAGAAGAGGTAATTAACAGCAAAAACAGTATTATTTATGTGTATATAGTAATGAATAACATATACAACTGTTTCTTTTTGTGTAACTGTTAAGCTTTTGTGAGTATTTTTTCTTTGTTTTATAACTCAGTCTCCAGGTGTGCAGTCTGTAGCTGACAGAGTGATCATTCAGGGACTGCATTACTGCTGAGGAATCAGGGGTATAAAGGGGCTAAAATGAAAAAAACATTGAAAGAGAAAAGAGAGGGTTGCAGTCTACAGAATATGCAAGTAGGAAGTATTATACACACTATATGGTAGGACCATTCAAACTGACAAATTAAAACTGTTTCAAAGCTTAAACAATTCATGTAATGCAGGAATAAATGGCACTTATTACAACTTAGTAGAAGTTGCACACTTACAACATAAATATATATTTAAGTGCATATACAGCAGTTTGCTGCTAATGCGTGATACATTCAGGCACTTTGACTAGTAAACTAAAGGTTACACACGTTAAAGAAAAAGCGTTCATGTACCAGTTAAAGCTGGATACTCACCATGCAATGGGCAACACTATGCAGTGTTCCAGAAGCAAGGCACATACACACTAAACCTCATTAAAGCTTATAAGTATAATAACAACCTGTATTTACTTCAAAATATTTAAGCAGCTTGCTGTAGATGCCAATATCAATGTGGTTAGAAATTGAGTACATTAACCATGGCAGTAACTAATTCTGAGGAGTAGTAAATGCCATATGATTAGCCTTACACAAACGTGCTGCAAACGCCATTGACAAATGCAGTTAACACTGAGTTCATTCACTATGGCATAGCTAATCCAAAATCACTATGGCATAGCTAATCCAAAAAAGAATAGAACATATGTATCTATTCCTAAGAGAATGAAAACAAACAACCTAAGTTTGAAGAGTTTAAAGCTAGAAAGCTTCCCTAGGCTCTTTGTATACTATAATAGTTAACTGACAAAGAAGAAACTAAAAGAAAAGTCATTTAAAAGCACTGCGGTGAGCACGATGCAATTCATTAGCAAAAAACAGTACAAGGCTAGCCTAAATACCAATGGAACAACTCAGATGCAGTATAACTCCATTACTTCAATTAAGTCTTTACAAGCATGGCAGTAAGGAATTTACAAGCAATTCAATCTTACAGAGACCAAATCTATTGACATGACACAGTCTGTAAGGCACTATAACTATACAGACTAGGAGGCAACTCAAAACTGCAGTGTAAAAACAGTTATGGAAATCAATTGCAGGCTATCCAACTGGCAGGGGCAGGAACATTTAAAAGCAAGTTTCTCTGGCACTAATAGTAACATAGTGTAAATAAAAAAGTGCAGTAACCACAGATTGCACGGAGAGAACACAAGAAACAGACTTACACAATGTGCACACTCTCAGAGGGAAGACAGGGATTGTAGAGTATAAGGAGTAGTAGAAAGAGAGTGAAAAATGGTGACAGATGTTGTATCCTTTATACTGCACAAAGCATCATGGGAGTGAATGCAGCTACATGCAGAATTAAGGAAGGCAGGATGTAAAATAAAACAAAATCCTTTCGCGCCGTCTTGACTTTTAGTTTTACTTTTTTTTATAATTTAGTTTTCAGGTGCACAGTATCCAGCTGGGAGAGAGTTCGTTCAGGGACCACTTTACTGCTGAGGAATTTTGCATGCAAGTCCAAACATATCTTACAACTAGAAAGGCCCCAAAGATTTCAAAGCAAGAGCATTAAAGGTCAGAAATCCTTCAACTAACCCAACAGATTAGTACAACTCTCCTGTTACTGAGAAGTCTACAGTTTGATATGAGCTGACCTGTGTTTCACTTTTCAAGCCTCGACGGACCCAGTCAAATTTGACCTCCTATTTATTTTCAAGAATTAAAGTAATGTACGCACCATAACTATTCATCTGTTTTGTCCATTTTTATTCCTCTTCAACTGATGGGTCTCTGATCTGACCTCAGATCTGGCTCGGCTGCATTTATTGGACTCTTGGATCCAGCTCTCAAGCTTCTCTCTTTACTCATAATGCCCCAGTCACTCTGCAATACATCAGATTGAGTCTATTACCCAATAATCAATAGAAATAACTAACATTGGGCTAAGATAAAAGGAAGGCTATTAGAAAGGACTTGGGCTCAAACCTGGAACAGAAGTTCCACAACAACCATAAGGTCACTCCAGGAATTAAAGGGAAGGAAAAAGGAGGGTAGGCAGTTAGTGAAGAATGAAAATTGACAATTCAGATGCATAGTTATGGTGAGTGCATAACTTCAATATCTGATGTTGCCATTTTCATTCATTCCTCAACTGAAGGGACAGAGTTCCCAGCTACATGAATCTTGGGTGGCCGTCATGGAAGGATATTCCGCAGTACTGCAGAACCAAAGGCAGACCTGCTTCTGAAAGTCAAATCCAATTTATAATTAGCAAAAAGTATAAGCATTATACCAAGTAGTTGCAGCACAAATGTCATCTACATAAGTCCTAGACCAGAAAGTGGATGATGTAGCCATGGATCTAGTGGAATGTGCTTTAGGAGGTCTGGGTAAGGTCAAACCTTATTAACTACAAACAAAGGATATGTAGCCTGTCAACCATTTGGCAAAGGTAACTATAGAAACTGGTTTACTCAATTTGTTGGGGATAATGAGGCAAACAATTGATCTGTATTTCAGAAATGTTTTGTTCTGTGGAGATAAAAGTGGAGCTGTCTATGTACATACAAGAGATGAAGCATGTATTCACCTTTATTACAAAGCTGGGAAAGAAATCAGGCAAATTAATGGTTTGGTTAATATTCTTCTCCAATGATACTTTAGGCAAGAGGGATAAACTGGTCTGTAAAGCAACTCTATCTTTGCGGAATATCAAATATGGGGATTTGGAAGAGACAGCCTGGAACTTCAATACTCATTTCACAGATGTACTGGTCACTAGAAAAGCAGTTCTCCAAGATAAAAAATTTAAGTCAAATCTAGTCAGTGGTTCAAAAAGAGTCAAACCTTGCAGCACAACTGTTAAATCTCAGGGTGGTGTAGGGTCCTTTACTAAAGGTCTAAGCAAAAAGGTACCTTTAAGGAAAGCCTTGCACAATTTTGATGAAGCTAAACAGGAAGCATTTTCACCTGAATGAAAATTAGATAGCGTTGCCGTTCACTTGGATAGTAGAAAAACTAGTCCTTTCTTGAAAAACAGATGCTAAAAATTCCAGGACATCTAAAATAGAGGCAGTGAAGGGGTCTAATTCCCTCTGCACAACCCAAACAGAGAATCTCTTCCATTTAGTCTTGTAAATCTTCCTGGATGAGGCATTCTGGAATGATAGTAATATTTGTCAGACCGGAGAGGAAAACTTGGGTGGTCTAACCATCAGTGGAACTGGAGAAACCATGCAGTCAATTTGAGGCCTGTAATGTCCGGGTAATCCATCCCTGTGGGATGACAGAGAAGGTCTGGACTGGGGTCCAAAGTCCAGTGTGGATATAGAAGGTAAGACCAAAGTTGAGGGAACCACGCTTGATGAGGCTAAAAAGGGGCAATGAGGATAACTGTGCTCTTTAACCGAAGTGCCTTCTATAAGAATTTGGGAATTAGAGGTATCGGGGATAAGTGTAAAGGAAAACAGAGGGCCAAACATGGACTAGAGCATCTCTTGGTGACTCCCCTGGAGGGGATCAGGACAAAGAACCTGCAACATCGATGGCAAATCCTCTCTGCCACCAACTGATTGAGAGACCACTTGTGAGGCATTAGAATGGACCTGCTAAGTTTGTCTGCTACCATGTTGTATTTCCCTGGGATTTGTATTGCCATAAGAAAGTGGGTGAAAGAGGTCACCCACTGTCACACTCTCATTGCCTCTTGACAAAGAGGATAACATCAGGTTCCCCATTGTTTCTTCATGTACCAGAACACAGACATATTGTCTGTCTGAATCATAATCGTCCCAAGAGGAAGGGGGCCCTGGAAGGCCTGCAATGCTAGGAGGACAGCTGTCATTTCTAGGGCACTGATATGCAAATTGGTCTATTCTGGGGACCACATGTCTTAGACTGTACTTCCCAAGAAATGGCCTCCCACTCCAATTGGGAGGTGTCTTTGGTTACTGTGGCTACTGGGGAGGGGGACTAGAGGGCAGCCTTGAGAAACTTTGTCTGACTGAATCCACCAAAGCAGGTGGTCTTTGCACACTTGTGTGAGTTTGTCTGGTGAAGACAAGGGATGGTGAAGAACTAGCCACTGAACAGCAAAAGTCCATTGAAGAATGCACATATAAAAGTGGGCCATAGGAACAAAGGTTATAGCTACTGCTGTTGATCCTAAATTCTGAACAATCATTCTGGCTGGAGGAGAAGGGTGTGAGATAACTTGTTCCACTTGACATCTGACAGTCTCTCAGTGGAAGGGAAGCTATCTGACTGACTGTGTTCAAATGAGCACTATGAACTCCAGGCTCTGAAACAGTTGAAAATGTGACTTGCAAAGGATGACTGAGATGCCTAGAGATTGATGTAGGTGGAGCAAGTAGCCCCTGGATTTCTTGAGGAGATGCTTGGTTATGGCAGTGAGGAGCCAATCATCTAGGTATGGAAACACTCAGACTCCTAGCAGTCTTAAGTGAGCTGCTAGCATTGCCATACATTTGGTAAACTCCCTGGGGGCTGTGGTGAGACCAAAGGGCAGGGCTCTGAACTGATAGTGGCTGGCCCCCAGCTGAAAGTGCAGGTATCTTTGACAGCATCAGTTCACCTTGATATGATAGTACGAGTCCTGAAGATTGATGGTACTCAACCAATTGTCCTTTCACAGAATTGGCAGAATGGACTGAACTATGACTGTTATGAACTTTGAGTTCTTTACAAATTGAATCGGTTTGCTGAGGTACATAACTGGTCTCAGGTCCCCTGTTTTCTTTGGCACTAAAAGAATTTTGAGTTGAGTCTAAATTTTTTTCTGTTCTGGAGAGTCCTCTTGGATGACTCTTTTGTCTAGCAGTTTTTGAATTTCTAGAGCTTCTGCCTCCTTCTGACTGGGTGGAATGTCCAGGAGTCTTTTCCTTTTGTTTGGTGGAATTTGTAAAATGGTATGAAATAAACTCTGGATATGATTCTCTACACCCAATTATCTTTTGTGATTGATGCCCAAGCATCTGGGTGCAGGAACAAGCAACCCCCAACTACC